>NW_026115070.1:3114708-3182210 GCF_025201925.1 Gopherus flavomarginatus
TACGTAGGTATCTGCGCAACCACAAACCCTTAAGTCCCCCCAGGGAACCCCTCCAGGACCATACTTAGGTTTCTGTGACCTTTACCAACTCCTTAAACCCCCAGGGACCACTACGCATGGAAGTATGTAACTATGCTCACCACAACCCCTAAGCCATCCAGGGACCTTCCAGGCCCTGGACGTAGATATTTGTGCCCCTCATGAAGCCCCTAATGCCCACCAGAATGTCTCCAGCCTGGGACGTAGCTATCTGTGCCCCCACGAACCCTAAGTCCCCCAGGCATCTCTACAGCCTCTACCATAGGCGTTATGCTCTGTGCAATTACCCTGCATGGCCACATGTTGTCACTGTTCCTCTATGAGAGAAATGCTCTGTGCATTACCCTGCGTGGCCACATGGAATCACTGTTGCTTCATCCAGGAAATGCTCTGTGCATTTCCCTGCATCGCCACATGGTGTCACTGTTGCTCCATGGAGGAAATGCTCTGTCCATTACCTGGTGTGGTCACAAGGCGTCAATGTGGCTCCATGCGGGAAATGCTCTGTGCATTACTCTGCCTGGCCACACGGTGTCACAGTTGCTCCATATGGGAAATGTTCTGTGCGTTACCGTGCGTGGCCACATGGTGTCACTGTTGCTCAATGCGAGAAATGCTCTGTGCATTACCCAGCGTGGCCACATGGTGTCACTGTGGCTCCATGCGGGAAATGCTCTGGGCATTACTGTGATGGAGTAGGGACTGTCTGTGTGGGGGATGGGAGAGCAGGGGGTGACTTTAGGACCGGACACGTGTCAGCCTGTAACCTGAGCTAGGCGGGGGGAGGGGTCAGCACCTTTGCCCGGGAAGCTGGACACAGGAAATGGCCAGCTGGAGGGAGTTGGGTTAGTTCAGTTTCGGTTTTGGTCTGGGTGGCTGGAATACAGGGATTCCCAAACTGGGAACTAAGTTTCCTGAACCCCAAGAAGGACTTGATTGTGGGGTCCTGCTTGTGCCTCCAAGCTCTGCTGCATCCTTCGCCCCTGTTGTCCAATAAACCTTCTGTTTTACTGGCTGGCTGAGAGTCACTGTGAGTCCCAGGAAGAGGGGTGCAGGACCGGACTCCCCCACACTCCGTGACAGACCCTAAGCCCCTCCGAGACCCCTGCAGCCTGGACGTAGGTATCTGTGCCTCCCACCAAACACCTAAGACACTCAGAGATCCCTCCAGCCTGAACTTAGGTATCTGTGCCCCCCACAAACCCCCTAAGCCCCCGAGGGACCTATACAGCCAGAACATTGGTATCTGTACCCCATATAGACTCCATAAGCCCCTTGCGACACTCCAGTGTGCACGTAGGTATATGTGCCCCTCAGAAACCCTCTAAGCCCCCAGGAACCCCTACTGCCTGGACATAGGTATTTGCACTCCCACAACCCCCCTAACCCTCCCCTTCCGGGACATCTACAATCTGGACGTAGATATCTGTGCCCCTCACGAAACCTCTAACCCCCCCTGGGAACGATACAGCCTGGACATACGTATCTGTGCCCACTCGAACCCCTAAAACCCACTGGTACCCCTACAGCCTGGACATCATAGGTGTCTTTGGCCCCCACAAATCCCCTAAGACTCCAGGATGCCTCCAGCCTGGACGTAGGTATCTTTGCCCCCCACTAACCCCCTAAGCCCCCCTGGTAACCCTACAGCCTGGATGTAGGAATATGTGCCCCCCACGAACCCTCTAAGCCCCCATGGGACCCCTAGAGCATGGAGATTGGTATCTGTGTCCCCCCCAAACTATCTAAGCCCCCCAGGGACCGCTATGGCCTGGACATAGGTATCTGTGCACCCCAAGGCCCCTAAGATCCCCCGGACCTCTGCAGCCTGGCTGTAGGTGTGACGGTGCTGCCCGTGGGAGCCAGCTCAGTTCACTCAATCAGAGTGAATTGCAAACAAAACAGGGCAGACAAATCCCAAACGCTGCTGGTTATTTCAATACTTAGATTTACCAAGCCAGCACAAAACAGCTTCTGTAGTACCTCACTGGTTACTTAGAAGTTTAAACCATGCAGTTCCATTAAAGTACCCAGCCTCAGGTCTCCATCCAGACACACCTGTTAGATATGATGATGATTCCTAAAAATCTTACTTCATCATATAAAAGAAAAGATTCTTCCGATCCCAAAGGATCAGCCACATAACCAGGTTCAATTATAACTTAGATTTTACCTAAAATACATGCTATAGCCAATTCTTACTAACTAAGCTAAAATTTATTAGAAAAGAAAAGAGAGAGAGTGAGTGTTGGTTAAAAGATTAATAGACATATAGACTTGAATTCAATTTTTGAGGTTCAGATACAAAGTAGACATGAGCTTGTAGTTGCCAAAAGTCCTTTTAGAAATAGTCCATAGGTTATAATCCAATGTCCATATTCAGGGTGGCTCCAGTCAATGACTGGGGATCTCAATCCTTGTGGCTTAAGGTTTCCCCCTCTTGAAACCCAAAGCAGATCTGAGATGAAGAAGGATCGTGTCCCAGGTTCTTAAACATTTCCAGCAGCCTTTCAGCCTGAGAAAACAATAGGCTTAACTCTTCTTCCAAACATCCTGGCAATTAGTACATCCATCAAACAGTTCAGATACAGATTACCACAACCTTCAAAGAGACACAGACAATAATACTATTTCACTCAAGTATCATCATAAATGTTAATATTCTTTTTTGCTCTTTGAATTAAAACTAGAGCTATAGACAAGACTTGTTTGCTGACATCACAAGACCTGAGCAAACACCTCCCCTTCTACCTCTAACACTGCAGACTTGCATTTCAAAGCTCTGTTCATTACATATCTTGTTAACCAGTTTTTAAGGTTCACCCACGGGTCAGGTCAGTCGGTGAGGTGAGTTAATTAACTCTTTCTGGCCCTGTCACCTTTCAATGAGATATTAGATTATACTTATGTCAGGGACTCTAACCCAGACAGCAAAGTTCGTTGTCTGACCGCGAGAGAGACAGGCAACACCAGCAAGGTCCAATCAAAAGCTCTTTATTGACAAGTGCACGCATCAATAGAGAGCAGCTCGTCTCCAGAGAGAACCAGCCTTCTCTTTACATCTTAGTATAAGCCTATGTAGACAGTTCCGTCGCGTCATAAATTATTCACTGGAGCAACCCACCCCCTTCTTCTAACAACTAGAAACTAGACACCTTTAGTATACATGCATGCCTAAAGTTAGAAATGTAGGGGAGTTAAAAACAAACAAAGAACAAAACCAGGGAGCGAAAACAAGGAGGCTGGGAAACTAGGACTCTTATCAGTTCTTCGAAGGAGCTGCCCGAACACAGCACATCTGGTACTATGCCAGGAATGCAGCTTCTCTCTTATCTCACTTTTTCCCAGCGCTTGTGAGACATGCTGCTGCTTCTCAGTGTTTTCCACTCAGGGATTACCCACAAGCCTCTGTTAGCCTGACTTTGGTCAGGTTGGCATACCTGGTTTTGTCTGCTATATCTTTATTCAGGCCTAACAATCCCCCCTTTGTCCCTAGAGGACCATAATGGGACTCTTGGGACACATATCCATTTAACAATTGTACGGGGGAGGCTAGTAAACCATGACCCAAGGTCTGAGTGGAGGTCCTTAAAACTAAAAGTGTGATCAAGAGATATAGCATGGAAAACAACAGCAACATTCTTAATAGCTTGTAAATCTTTGTCAATTAAGCCAGAGTGATTAACAGCAAAGCAACATTTTTCCCCAATGCGACCACAAGCCCCTCTCTAATTCAGCATTCATGGCATTTAGCACACGTCTATTTTGCAAAGTTACTTCTGCTACTTCATCAGTCTTTCGTTGCAACTTTTGGAAAGCGTCTATTAATGCATTAGCTGGTTTTTTCAAGCTCTGCAGAAATATTTACAACTGCTCTCTTGAGCTTAGCCACCCACAATCCAGGAATGAGTGCACGGACAAAAGAGTGGAATCCTGTTGTCTGACAACTAAGGGATTGGGGCACTGACTATAAATCAGTTAGGTATACCAAGTGGTCTAATTTCCCAGATGTTTCGGTGAATAATCCAGTCCCATGTGCATCCTCCCCATGGACCCGTCAGGATTCGGTATGTGGAAGCCCACACCCCCCAGTCCAAATGCTTGGAAGGAGCACTGTAAATGTTTACACTTCCACCCAGAAAGTCTTTAGTATATCTCCATGACCACAGATCAGATGGTACTCCTGATGTGTCTGTAAGGGCAGTGGGCCAAGTCTGGTACTCAAGATCACTCCAAATGGCCATCAGCTGGTCATTCAGGAAATTCTGAATCTCCAAACATACTAGATCCCACTGCAATGCCTTCCCAGCCTCAGTGATATTTAATACCATCTTTCCTTGGTGTAGTACTATATTACATTTGTTATTTAACTATTTTCAGGTACTTTTAAAAGGCATTGACATTAATAGCATAGGAGGGGGTTACATTATTAGTCACTGGAATGGTTTCAATACAGGTAAAATTTCCAGTGGCAGAACAAACTCTTCGGGTACTTGTTTTTTATAATCCAATTAGAGAGAGCAATACATGCTGAAGAATTTATCCACAACACAGGGCACAGCCTGTAGAATAAACCCCAAAATCCAATCAATACCACATTCCCAAGCATGGGTCCCTCAAATTTTTTCTGCCAGTGTACAATTCTTTGTTTCTTCACCGGGGTCAGTTCTTAATGTCCTTTCTAGTCAGGAATTCCTGGACTTTAGCAATTTCAGTGGAGTGAGTGTTCCTTCTTCTTTCCCAAAACAGTCTTGGTGCAGCATCATATAGGGGAGAGGTTACTAGCACATCACCCTGTAATGGTTTTGCTTTTTCTAGAAAAATTCAAAGGCACAGTAGATCTGTCAGTGGATAAGGGAGAGGCTACTAGCACTTCACCTTGTACTTTTTCCCTACTGTCCAGAAGGCACAGTGGAGCTAGAAGGTGAAATAGGCTAATCATCAGTAGGAGAATTCTCCCAATGTGGAGGGGTCTTTTTGCAGTGAGAATCTTGGGTCCAAGCAGTCAGTCTTTGGTACTTCACAGCGGTGTTGGTAGTCATCAGGACTTAAGGGCCTTTCCAGCATGGAGCCAAGGCAGTCTTTCGTTGGTGGACCTTTACATCAATCCCGTCTCCTGGTTCCAAGGAGTGGCAGGGCTGCTAGGGTCTTTGGGTAGCGCTTCCTTACCTGTGAGAAAAAAAACTTAACACATTTCATTAGTGCCTGGCAGTGTTTTTCAGATCTCATAGCTGCATGGGAAAATTCAAGCCCTCCTTTTCCTGGCTGTTAACCAGGTCTTAACTGTGAGCAGTGTCCTTGAATGGAGTCAGTGTCTTATCTATAGCCTGAGCTTGCTATTTTATTTTATTTTATTTTTTCAGTTAATTCATTCTGTTCTTTGTGCTTCTTCCTTTCTTGGCTTCTTTTAACCTGCAAAGGAAACTTTCACTTTTTACTTATACACCTTTTTCCCAACAATGAACACCTACACATTGTCATTATACAGTACATTAGTCTTATTATTTAATATATGCCACACACACCCTTTTACTAAAATAACCTTATTACAGAGCTTTCGAGCAACAAGCCAGGACAAGCACACCCACTTTGAGGAGTTCACTCAATACAACCTCTAGTCCAATAGCCTTCCACCATCCCCAGCCCTCTGGCTAGAAATCTGAGGTAGCCAGAAAGATCCCATGTACAATATGGGGAGTGGGTTAACTTTTCATGTCCTTGCTTTCAAAGACTGTTGGTATGCAAATTTTAACAACAATTTTTGCAATTAACAATTTGACCAATAAAGTTTCTTTTCCTTACTTAAGGAAATGCATTAGACTTTAGTATATCACATTCTCCTGATTTATCTAAACACTTTGTATTCCAAGTTGAACAAAACAAGTATCTGCATTTTAATTTAAACTTTTTGTTTGCTTTTAAACTAGATTATTTTATAAAAATATTAAACACAAAAATTCCGGCCACAAGACAAACACCACAAGACAGAACATAGAACACAAAACATAATTTCTATTGTGCCAGTAAATGCATGGTACGTTGAATGCTGTTTAGCTGGCATCAGTTTTCTCTGATTATCTGAAAGACAAAAAAACAGAGGTCTACCCCTTCTGGGCAGACAATCATTGCTTAAAATAGACAAATACCCTTGTTGATTTCAGGAAAAACAGAGGAATTATCCCATATTTTATGTGTTTCATAGGCAGCCCAGGTTTCAGTGGCTCCTACCTTATCAGTTAGATAATTTGCATGAATACAGATGCTTTCTGGCTTGCTTTTTACTTTTAACTCTTGCTTTCAAACACTGAAAGAAAACATCACTACTTATAGTGCCCTTACAGCCTAATAAAATTTCAATTACATAGCACTATATACATTCTTCAGCTAATTTAACTAAATTCTAAATGATTGCAATTAACAATTTCTTTGCCTCAATTTATTTACAAACATTTCAAAGACACCAAGAACTTTCCTCTTTAGCATTTTTACAAAGTTCAACTGCTGTTTCCTCCAGCAACTACAGAGTTAACTTCTCACTCTCCTTAAATCACTTGCTTGTCTCCCAACAGCCACTTTTATCAACTCAAATCACCATTCCAAGTAAGCTCTGGGTATTTGAAATCCCCATGCTTACACTTACTTACTCCTTCCTTCCACTACACCCTTAAAGTTTTCCAACCTGTTTTCCAATCTCTCTGTCTGTTGCCTGCCCGCCTGGGCCCGATCCTGCTTTTCTCACTGAACCGTCCCTTCCATAGGCACCAACTTCTTCCACTACCAGTTTAGCTAGGAGGGTGGGCTTCTCAACTAGCCCCCCACCCCTCCTGGTCTCTTCCCTTAAACATTCTTACTCACAAGACTACCCGAGTCCTCCTTCATGAGGCTTGCCACCTAGACGAAGACACATGGCCCATTGGGCAAAGGCCATTTACTTAACATATAATTTGAAGGACTACTCTTAGAGGGTTTACCCAGAGACTCATTCATCTGTTTGACACTTAAACAGAAAAGAGAATTACACAGAGAGCAGAGGGAATTACAGTCTAAGCCAGACTTTCCCACTTCTATACACTGACCGCTACAGGGGACAGGACAGAAGGATCTCAATTTAACCTCAGAGCTGTCTCGCACACATGGCTTCCACTCCGAGGAATTACGAACAAGAGGTTCAGTTCCACCCACACTCCTAACACCCAAATGAACAGAGAAAAAATACAACAACAGTAACGGGTTAAATAGAACAGAACCAGAACCAAATAGTGTTTCCTTATCCTATTAGGACTCACTTTTACTCATGCAGTTCTCAGCATATAACACCAACAGTACCAAGCAAAGCAAACACAAAATAACAAGGGTAAAACAAATAGATGGTGTAAATTCTGCAGGGCTCCCCCCTTCTTAATTGCTCACCAAACTGTGACAAATTTCTGTTACCAATCTATCCCTCATGTCAGATGATCAGGCTGACACTACAGGATCGTTGGGGGAAGATAAAGAAAACACACCATATAACTGAATTTTAAAGCTTCATTAATAAAATAATAAAACAACAACGGAGAGTGTTGGGAACGCTCCCACATCACTCAGGAAAATATTAATGCCCCAAGCCCGAAGCTCCTTTCATACTTACACACGTACGTCCAGACTGGCCACTTCTGTGTATAATGTTCAGAGGAGGGGGAGAGGTGGAAGGGAGATTATCCTGTATACAGCTTGTCCAGAATTTCCAACATGCTTCTGCTCTTGGGAGGGCTGTTCTTTTACACCCTGGAATCTCCTGCGGCGTCTCTTTCAGAGATTCCAGTCCAGGTCGGCTGCCTGTGGCTTCTTTGGTGTCACCAAGCCACACCGACTCCAGGGTCACAAAGGCACACTGTTGGATCTTACTGGACAGTTAAGCTTTGCAAATGTAATTTCAGTTCTGTAACTTGTATTTCCTTTACTTCGCCTCTGTCTATATTTTTTCCTTCACAGCCAGCTGGGGCCGAAAGCAGCCCCTCCCTGCACCAAGCACAGTCCGCGCCGATTCCTGACCCTGAACGCAGAGCACCCCCCTCCTTCCATCCCGGGGCCAAGATGATTTTTAAATTAACCCGTTCCTTATGTCTTTTTCTTTCTTTTTCTCTTTCCCACTAAACATTCTAGTAGCAATGCTAACTACTTCAGACAAACTTTTCCCTTGCGTACCATCTGGATGCTTTCTAAATCTTTTTGCAATATCCTTTGCACATTGTGACATGAAAACCATTTTAACCATCTCCTTTCCATGATCAGTTTCAGGATTTAAATTCCCATGCTTTTTAACTTCACAAATCAGTCGAGCACAAAAGTCAGAGAGGTGCTTATCTGGATGCTGAACACAAGCAGTCACCTTGCTCCAATTTGGAGTAGCCTCCCCTGCATCTCTAATGCCATTCAAAACAGCTTTTAAAAATCCATCCAACTTTGTCTTTTGAGCTGGATTATTGGGATTCCAGTTAGGGTCAGTAATTAGCCAAGGTGCATTCAAATGAGCTGCAGATTTTTCTTTTACTTTTTGTCTTTCATCTTCTGTCATGAGAGTATCTAATAACTGATTTACATTTGCCCAAGTGGGCACATGAGTGAAAAAGATTGTGCAGAACATTCTTTCCACTGCCTCAGGATTGTCTCATAAGTGAGGCATAGTGCACTGCCAGTTAAACAAATTTGAAGTTGCAAACAGGGTATGGGTAAAACCATCTCATGTTCCCCAGCAACCAGTAGAACCAGATAAGTTCTCAATGAGGCTTGTAATATCAGAGGTGTCTCAGAAACATTCTCTCTCATGGAGTTAAGTAACCTAGTGGGGGTCCACAAGGGCAAGGACAAGGGCTGCTGTAATATTGGGGGTGTTTGAAAAGCAGTCCCTGACCAAGTTTGCAAAAGGCTGGCTGGAGGCTGCACAGAGGGGGTGAGGCTGCCTGATTCCTCTGAAGATGAGGGAACATCACTCTGAGCTCCCCCTTGATTCTCCTCTGTCCCTGAACTGTCCCTAACCTGCTTTTGAATCCTTGCACTCCATCAGACGGGGAAGAACAGGAACAAAATTGTCCTCCTCCCGGTGCGGCTCTGGTGCATATGGTGGGTGATTTTTTTACAAGAGCTCTCCATACAAACAGCTTCAAAAGCTACCCATCCCTCCATGGGTTTATAATTATACCATACAAACAAGTAATCCATTTGTCTCGGCCTAAGATCAACCAAAATATCCCTTAAGGAGTTCCTCCTATCTGTGGAAAAGGTTTCACCCACCGGCCAGTCTCTAGTTGGGGACAAATGAAAGGTAAATGATGGCCATTGGATCCAACACAGATTTCTCATCTTAAATTTAACTAGATCAGCTGTCTCAGAAATCTCTTTCCAATCTCTAAGTATCAGAGACAACGGGGCATCCCCCGGGCACTTACTGCCAACTTATCTCATTTTAATGAAGGGACTCTAACCCCTCCTCCCCGGGTCGAGGTAAAGGGACTCTAACCCCCACCTCCCCGCGTCGAGCGCTCGCTTACCTCTCCAGGGACTTGAACACCTGGACTGAGACTCAAACCCAGGCTGGGACTCTAACCCAGACAACTTGGAAACTGTGCAAACCTGGACTGGGACTCTAACCCAGACCTGGACTGGGACTCTAACCCAGACCTAAGTAGTCAGGGATTCTAACCCCGACAACCTGGATCCTACTCAATGGGTAGGTGGACGTTGCTGGATTTCCAAGAGTTTCAGCTGGTTCACAGAACACGCCTTATCGCCAACGCAGAGATCAGATCACCAGGCAAGGCTCCTCTAAACTGGAGGATGCGCGGTGCGTTGCCTCAGGGTCCGATCCCCCGCCGGAGAGTCAGACGGGTCCCGGCGGAGTCGCCAAAGATGTCAGGGACTCTAACCCAGACGGAAAAGTTCGTTGTCTGACCGCGAGAGAGACAGGCAACACCAGCAAGGTCCGATCAAAAGCTCTTTATTGACAAGTGCACGCATCAATAGAGAGCAGCTCGTCTCCAGAGAGAACCAGCCTGCTCTTTACATCTTAGTATAAGCCTATATAGACAGTTCCGTCGCGTCATAAATTATTCACTGGAGCAACCCACCCCCTTCTTCTAACTACTAGAAACTAGACACCTTTAGTATACATGCATGCCTAAAGTTAGAAATGTAGGGGAGTTAAAAACAAACAAAGAACAAAACCAGGGAGCGAAAACAAGGAGGCTGGGAAACTGGGACTCTTATCAGTTCTTCGAAGGAGCTGCCCGAACACAGCACATCTGGTACTATGCCAGGAATGCAGCTTCTCTCTTATCTCACATTTTCCCAGCGCTTGTGAGACATGCTGCTGCTTCTCAGTGTTTTCCACTCAGGGATTACCCACAAACCTCTGTTAGCCTGACTTTGGTCAGGTTGGCATACCTGGTTTTGTCTGCTATATCTTTATTCAGGCCTAACAATTATAATGTCACAGTCTCGGTGAGTTGACTGCTGCAGCTCCCCGTAGACTCTGCCTGCGCCTCTCACCGAGCTGGAGTACAGCAGGCGAGGGGAGAGCACTCAATGTATTGCATCTACACTAGACGCGATATATCAACCGCCGCTGGATCGATCGCTGCCCACCGATTCGGCAGGTGCTATAGACATACCCCGAGTATCTGGTGATCGGAGCTGGACCCCCGAGGGGGACACATTGAAGGAACTCAGGGGTTAAGGTGCCTCTATTGTCAACTGTCAGGGCTGCTGTGGCTCAGAGGAGGGTGCTTGACTGCCTGGCAGGCTTAGGCGCCGCAAGCCTTGGAGGTGGGAGAAGTGAAGCGGCCACGGCGTGCTCGGGGTGCTCGTGCTCGGAGCAGGGGTGAGCTCGGGCGACGGGGGTGCCGCAGGGCAGAGCAGGAGAGTTGCCACAAGAGGGGAGCCTCAGGGTGGAGGGGGGAGCTGCCACGGGTGGGGCGCCTCAGGGCAGGGGTGCGGGGGGGGGAGGGTGCAAGGTGGAAGTTTCGCCTAGGGCATGAAACTTCCTTGCAACGGCCCTGCCCCACGCCCTGCCTGCAGCCAGCCCTGCACCCCCTGCCCTGCCCTGCCGGCAGTCAGCCTCTGTCTCCAGACAGCCCTGCACCTTCTGCTCTGCCTGCACCAGCCGCATCCTCCCTGCCCTGTCTCCAGCCAACCCCTGATGCACCCCCCTGCCTGAAGCCAGCCAGCCACGCAGCCCTTGCCCTGCCTGAAGCCAGACCCTACCTCCAGCCAACCCCACATCCACTGGTGCCCTGCACTTCCCAGGGCAGTAACCCTGCACATCTGCTTCAATGAGGGGGGCAGGGAGCAGCTGGGACCCACACATGTGCACACCCTAGGGTGACCAGACAGCAAGTGTGAAAAATCGGGACGGCGTGGGTGGTAATAGGATCCTAGATAAGACCCCAAAATTCGGACTGTCCCTATAAAATTGGGACATCTGGTCACCACAGCACACCCCCAGGACTCCTGAGTTCCATTGCTGGGTTTCCTATTGGTTCCTCTGCTGGTTGTTTTCCTTTTTCTGGGGACTTTGGGCAAGTTGCTCCCCACTCTCGGGCTCTGTCCCCAGCAGTCAAATGGGGATTTCATACCTTCCCGCTATTGGAAAGTGCTGGGAGAATCCCCCAGCAAAAGCTGCTCTGACAGTGCTAAGCAGCATCTGACCATTCAAGGTCGGAGCTCACTGCCCAGGAGGAGTGCTTGGCTCTGGGGTTTCACTTCAGCCCAGTGTAGAGAGAGAGCCCTAACCATGGAGTTTGGCTCAAGAAGACCAAGTCTCCAATTTGTTAAGGGTGTTTTGAATTTCAATCCTGTGCTCCAAAGTGCTTGGTGTCAGTTGTAAACTTTAGGAGCATGCTCTCCACTCCATTTTCCAAATCATTCATGAAAATATAGAATAGTACCTGACACCGGACTGATCCCTGCCAGACCCACTAGGTTCACCCTCCCCGTTGGGCAGCTAAACATGGAGAAGGGCTCCTGGAGTCTTGGCTTTCAACCAGCTCTGCACCCACATTACACTGATTGCAGCTGGACTGCATTTCCCTCGTTTGCTTCTGAGAATGTCCTATGGGACTGTGTCAAAAGCCTTAGTAACACCAAGCTAGATCCCATCTATTGTTTACTCACCTCTACCAGGCCCAGAACCCTGCCAAAGAAGGAAAGAGGATTGGTTTGGAATGATTTGTTCTTGACAATTCCACGCTCACTAGTCATAAGAACCAAATCATCCTGTAGGTGCTGCTGACAAACTGAGTGTTTAAGAATGTATTGCAGGATCTCTCCAGCTATGGCAGTCAGGCTAGCTAGTCTGTAAGTCCCAGAGGTCTTTTTGTTCCCCTTTGAAAGATAGGTCCTGTCTTGCTCATGGATGGGAAGATGTTCTTTTTCAGGGGTCTCAGACGAGAACTGGGG
Organism: Gopherus flavomarginatus; assembly: GCF_025201925.1. Classification (NCBI taxonomy): domain Eukaryota; kingdom Metazoa; phylum Chordata; order Testudines; family Testudinidae; genus Gopherus; species Gopherus flavomarginatus. Next base: position 3,127,183 of record NW_026115070.1, read on the forward strand.
CACAACACCTGGTTTGTTAAGGCCACAAAAACGGAGGCAGGAACCTCTTCTCTGCTGCTGGCAAAGAACCACAGGTACCTAAAAGATAGGGACTCACATCTTTGAATGGGCTTTAAAAAGGCAGTGGTTAATAAGTTTGGCCCCGACCATTTCTTGTTTCCACAGACTAGACATTTTAGCAAACTTTAGAATTCCTTGGTGCTAAACACTGTGAAACTCCCCTTTCTCCTTCACAGAGGGCTTTAATACCCCTTATCTCACTTGGGCTCTAAACTGCCCATAGTTCGAGAACTGTTCCTGTTCCGATTGGACAGATGGGAGAAGAGAAGTGACCTACCCAAGGCCTACACAACAAGGCGATGGCAGAGCCAGAAAGAGAAGCAACCAGTTCTGACTCCTGTTCTAACAGATGAAAACACCCCAGAGCCCAGGAATCGAGATGGTGGGAAAATTTCATTCAAACCGTTTCTGTCCGAAAATCCCATTTAGACTAAACCAGTTTGTTTCTCAAAATCATAACAAGTGGGATGAAAGATCTTTGCAAAAATATTTTGTTGCAAAACAAAAGCATCTCCTCTTTGTCAGAGTGTGTTAAATTGTCTCCTCGCACACAAAGAGGAGACACTTACATCTCAACCATTAGATAAGATGCTTCAATTTGAGTTAAGTCGTTGCTACTATTAACAATTTCAAAATAAAAAAATACAAATAAAATAGACGATTTCAGCTAATCTATTATGTCATAATCTGCGAAACTTCATATTATGCACTACTTCTAGTGACACTCCCAAATGGATCCGCATCCTTCACCCACCATGAGATAGGTAAGAGCGGATCATTATTATCCCTACTTGAAAGAGGGAGAAGCTCAGGCTGAGAAAGAAGAATTGACTTGTCTTAGGTCACACAGCCCGTCAGAGGCAGCGTTGGGAATAGGACCGAAGAGCCCTGATTTTCAAACAAACCGTCGGATCTTGAATTTCAGACATTGAATGACCTGAATACTGTGCTCTCAGATGAGCTCCAGACCAACAACAGTGACAGTAATTATTCAGCAAGTATTTGAGGAGAACTGCAATGTTAGAGGGAATCATCAACTGCTCAGAGACAATTAATGCAGAGAAGCAGCAAAATTAATCAAAGATAGAACTGGTTCTGACTTATTTACTTGATCTTAAAAGAGAACAACAAGGAACTGAGTCTCCTCCCTGTCAACATCCTCCTGCTCAACCAATCAGGGTAGAGACGGAGGACGGGAGGCTGAGGGTTCTCACCAGAGAGCCCAAAGGATGGCCCAGGTCACCGGTGGGGATCACTGCCCGAGCACTATTTCAGTCCCACATTTTTGGGTGGAACTTCCATAGTGGGAGCTGCAGAGGACTTCCCTGCAACACACACACACACACCTCCGTCCTGTTGTTGGGAAGGGAACAGGAGAAAGGACAAAAGAAGCAAGAGAAGAAGAGGAGGGAGGGATGGAGGAAGAGGTGAAACAAAAAGGACAAACCCTAATGTCCCCAGCGATTCTAAGGGACAAAATCCCAGGTGCGCAATAAAATTCTGCCTCCTTAAGCTCGTGTTTTCCATGCCTAGAATTCACTTGTCACCAGATAGATCAGACTGAACAGGTTTCAAACCTTCAGGAGTCTCTTACCTTCTAAACAGGGACGGCTGTTTTCTAGTAAAATCACTACAAGGGAAGGAGGAAACTCGGAAGAGGTTCCTCCTGGCGCTCACGTCCATGACCCCAAATAATCTCTCAGTCCTCAAAGAGAGACCTGGAGAAGGAAACGTGCTGAAGCAAAGCCACAGAGGTCTTTGAGGTTTCCCTGGCCCCTCGCCCCTGTCCTGCCTGGCTGATGTCAGCATCTCTCTGTGAGGTCACCACCTCCCCACCACCTTTGACCAATAGTCTGAGGTCCTGCAAACGGCCTTTGTGATGTCACTGCCACACCCCTCCCTTGCTGGGCTAATGTCCTGCCCCTGGCCAGGCACTTTGGAGGTTTGAGCTACTCCCTGTGGATCACCCCACTCAAGGAGCGTTCGTTCTAGGCAGCAAGCCGGCTAGACAGGAAAACATCAGACGCTGCTCCCAATGCTACACTCAGTTTTTCAGAAATTAGTCGACTTCATGGTCAGAAGACACCATTAGAGCATCTAACCTGCAGATCACAGGCCTCCTGTATGACATAACAGCTACTTTGGGGGCAAACACCTTCCAGAAAGGCATCTAGTCTTCATTAAATGACATCAGGAGATGGTGAATCCACCACTTTCCTTGGTAGCTTGCTCCTGTGGTGAATCATCCTCGCTGTTGACTATTGTGCCTCAGTTGTAATATGAATTTGTCTCTTTTCACTTTCCAGCCATTGGGTCTTGTTATGACTTTCTCTGCTCCATTCAAGAGCCCGTAAATACCCAATCTTTTCTCTCCATTAAGGCCCTTCAACATTTCAATGAAATCACCTTTCAATCTTCTTTTGATAAGCTAAACAGGTTGAGCTCTTTCAATAGCTCACTGGAAGGCATTTTTCTCCAGCCCTCAGAACATTTGGTGGCTCTTTGCTGCCCTAGCTCCAATTTCACAACATCTTTTTCAAATGAGGATACCAGAACTGGAGGCAGTATAAAGGTTGTATAAAGGTAAAATTAAATAGGTTGCAGAGGAGTTTTTTTTAATTTCGGCTTTTGTTGCTAAAAACTTTGTCTCTCTGCAGTGAGAAAAAACACTCCCCGAATGCCAAAATATGAGCCATGAAAAGCGGCAGTGTGAACAGCGCATCATAGGTGGAGCTGTGCTCCCGGTGACAAAGCTCCTGCCCCTCATTGGAGGTAGTTTGGCTTTGTTGCAGGGGAAGCTCTCTCTCAGCGATAAGGACGGCCACACAGCGCACCTTACAATGGCATGGTTAGAGTGGCACAGCTGCACCGTGGTAAGGTGCACGGTGTAGACACAGCCTCAGAGCTGGGGAAAGCCGACAGGCGCTGAGGAGCACAGGGTTCAGACAGAGACATCCGTTAGGAGAGGAACTATTCACAGGGATTCTCTATAGCCTAGTAAGGTGGAGAAGATGGAAGATGATAATGTACAGGTAGGTTCTGATGAGAAACAGTGAAATGAAAGAGTCTCCCTCAATTACATCATGTAATAGCAGACAGCTAAAATGGGACACATTTTAGAAGTGCTTAAATACAAACGCTAAACGTCTAAGTACTAAGACTGGTGAATTTGAGTGCCTGGTATTGAGTGACGATATTGATAGAATAGGCATCACAGAAACCCTTGCACCCCCTCCTGCACCCACATGGGGAGACTGACCTGTGTGCATGGAGCAGCTGGCATTGCTGCCCCCCACTCCTCCCTGGAACGCTGCTCATGTGGGCACCCCTAGGGGCTGTGGGATGTGGGGGCAAGAAGTGAGATCATCCGAGCTCCCTGCATCCAGGTCACTTTCCTCAGCCGGGCTGCATAGCGGGAGGGCAGAGAGCAGCAGCTTCTGATGCTCCCCTCACAGCACAGCCCAAGTGGGAAAAGTGACCAGGACGCATGGAGCACATAGGGTTGCTCCTTACTCCCCTCAAACCTCTATGGACCCATGGAAGAGCATTGGGGCAGGGGAGAGCAGTGAGCACCTTTGCACTGCCACACGGTGCCCTTTGACCCCTGGAGCCCTGGGCGGCTATCGGGGGGCACCACCCCTAAGGCCGGCCAGGCTCCCCAGAACGAGCAGCAGAAAACACAGAGACTGGCCACACACTGAGCAGTGGTAGCCTGGGCGGCTCGTAATGGAGGCTCAAGGGGGAGGGGTGTCATAACATTTTTTCCCAGATTTGGACCTTAGCGTCCAAAATATGGGTGTTAGCATGAAAACCTCCAAGCTTAGTTACCAGCTTGGACCTGGTAAAGCTGCCACCAGCCAGGGATTTATACAGTGCCTGGCTCGCTGTGGTCTCCCCAAAACCTTCCCCGGGGGACCCCCAGACTCAGATGCCTTGAGTCTCACAACAAAGGGGAATAAACCATTTCCCTTCCCCCTCCTCCCCTCCAGGTGTTCCCTCCCTGGGTTCCTGGAGAGATATACAGAAGCAAGCTCCGTGAATCTAAACAGAGGGACTCCCCCCTCCCTGTTTCCAGTCCTGGAAATAGAAGTACCAAGATAGCTAATCTCTCTTCCCCCTTACCCAGAGGGTATGCAAAGTCAGGCTAGTAAATCTAACACAACGAGATTTTCCCCCTGACTTCTTCCTCCCACCAATTCCCTGGTGAGCTGCAGACTCGATTCCCTGGAGTCCCCACTAAAGAAAAAATCCAACAGGTCTTAAAAAGAAAGCTTTATATAAAAAGAAAGAAAAGGACATAAAAATGGTCTCTCTGTATTAAGGTGACAAATACAGGGTTATTTGCTTAAAAGAAAAACATGAATAAACAGCCTTATCCAAAAAGAATACAATTTAAACATTCCAGCAACTACACACATGTAAATACAAAAAAAACCAATATAAACTTATTGTCTTATTATCTTTGTACTTACAACTTGGAAACAGAAGATTAGAAAGGCAGGAGATAGAAAAATCACTCTCATAGCCGAGACGCCACAGACACAAGACAAAGAACAAAGAACTCACACACAAACTTCCCTCCACCCAGATTTGAAAAAGTCTTGTTTCCTGATTGGTCCTCTGGTCAGGTGTTTTAGGTTACTGGTGTTACCCCTTTATAGGTAAAAGAACATTAACCCTTAGCTATCTGTTTATGACAAGGGGGCTCAGCCTCCCCAAACCTTCCACTGACAAGGGGACAGTGGGGCCCATGATCAGGGGCCCTGGCCAAGTTAGGTCCCCCTTGAAAAGTCTCCCCTATGTCAGCCCCAGGGCTGGAGGAGCTCCCACTCCCTGCTACAGCCCGGGGGCTGCAGCAGGGGCACAGAGCTTCTCTGGTCTCAGGGCAACAGCGAGGCAGGGGTAAAGGAGTGATAGGGTGGGGCTAGTGGGGGAAGGGGTGGAACAGAAGTGACAGTGGATGGGGCCATGGGTGGAAGGGGGTAGAGCCACAGACAGAAGGTAGGGGCATGGTTCTGGTGCTGGGGCCCCCACACTTGTTCTCCCTTTCCCGGGGGTTTGGCATCACTAGCCCCGGCTTAGCGAGTAGAGTTCAGTGGTCCCCATAATGTGGGGTGCGACTCCTAGGGGGACACAGAGGAACATTCATAGGGGCACCTCAGGACCTGAGCCAGCCCACATAGAGGGCAGGGAGGGAGCACCACTCTGCCACAGCTCTTCCCCAAACCCACCCTCAGCCTGAGACTCTGGCTCGCAGCCCGGCGTCGACCCCTTTACCCCTGTCCGCACCCCTCACCCCAGCAAGCAACAGCCCCACTCCTCCCAGCCCCGGTTCTTGACCGTGGCTTCCGAGGGGCCACAGCCATGGCTAAGAGGGCACAATGTGAAATGTTTGGGGACCACTGGTTTAGGGTGACGTCCTCAATCACTTCTCTGCAGTCCAATAAAAGCTATTCCTCACTCACCTACCCCTCCATCAGGACGGACTAGGTATGTTCTGCTGCCCTTCACTCATACAGGAAGGAGAATAACATTTCATTCCACTCAATCCTAAAGTCATTTGTAACCCAAGACCATCCCAAACTGGTCATTTTGGGGAAGCGGCCCCATCATGCTGCATAGCTAGGCAGAGTAGGTGTGTCTATGCAAACACGGTCTGTTTCTGAAGTCTTTCCCCAGCTCCTCACTAGGTGAGAGAAGGGAGCTCATTCAAACCCTGCTTTCGCTTAGTATTTAAAAACTCCTTAGTGTCCCTATCTCTGCCGGCCTTAGATTTCTCCTCCTGTCTGTTTTTTGACAGCTCAGATGAGGTGACCGAGTGGTTAAGGTGATGGACTGCTACCCCATTATGCTCTGCCTGCATGGGTTCAAATCCCATTCTCATCAGAGGCATTTAGTCTTCACCCTCCTTTATAGACAACCATCTCCCCCTTTGGTACAATAACAGATCAAACAAGGTTGCTTGTGTTACCCAAAATTGGGTCAGTTAGTAAGTTTAGAGAGGACTAATAATGCCCCTCCCCCCCAGAGTCTGGCAGAAAGCAGCACATTTATTAGCTTGATAGCTAAGCTCAAAAGAAGGGATGGGGGAGGGTGTTACACTCATACTCACGCTCCCAGGACAGGCCTGGCAGTGGAGATGTCAGGATCCTTTAAGGTAAGTGTCCCACAGCGCAGCGATGGACGGTGCGATGAAGATCAGTCTCCCTGAGGTGCAATAGAATGTAACACAGTGAACCACTGGCCAGATGGGCCGGGTCAAGGGCAGTCTCTGGAGGTACAAAGGAGAGTGGGAAAGCCACTTCACAGGCATTCAAAGCGGGAAAGGACACAAGCTGGGGGAGTTTAACAGACCTTTTGAGCATACAGGTTATACAGAGCATACAGATCACTGCTGCTCCTACAACATGATAAGTTCTCAAGCAGCATGTTTCTTACTTTGCCCATCTGTCAATTTTGATGATTATTGATGGAAATATTTTGCCATTGGGTTGTGTGTTTACACAGAAATTGACATTTACCAACAAATACACAATTCTTCCAAGCCTGCCTAGTCTGCAGTTGATGGGTTTAGAGGGACACATTCACTCTTCCAGGTCCCCATTCCAGGCCTGTGCTCTCCAGGTTGTCAACTTCCCGCACTGCTGGGATCCTTCCCTCATCTCCCCCCAAACCACTGCCCCACCCCCACTTCTGGGGTCCCCTCCCTACACTGTCTAACTCCACTGCTGGCAGGATCCCTTCCTGTTCCTTTCATTTCCTGCCTCCACTCTGGGCAAAAGCTCTGCACTCTTCCCACACCAGAAGTTGAACCCAGGCCACCTGGGTGAAAACCAGGAATCCTGACCCTAGCCCATAGGGGACTATTGTTGCATCTGACGAAGTGGGTATTCACCCACGACAGCTCATGCTCCAATACGTCTGTTAGTCTATAAGGTGCCACCGGATTCTTGGCTGCTATTATTACTACAACTCAGGCCTTGGCTACACTGGAGAGTTACAGTGCAGGTGGTGGCTTTACAGCGCTGTAACTTACTCCCCGTCCACACTGGCAAGGCACATACAGCGCTGTATCTCCCTGGCTACAGTGCTGCATGTGCTCCACCTCGACGAGAGGAATAAAGAGAACAGAGCTGGTGATGCAGCGCTGGGGTGCCAGTGTAAACAGTGATTAATCTTACTACGCTGTCACTGACCTCCGGAACCTTCCCATAATGCTTTTAAGTAGAGATAACGCTCTTTGTTTTGGTGTGATGCCTCTGTTTGCTTTGCTGTGAGCTCAAGGCTCCCGGAGCTGCTTATCTGAAAACCAAACATAGTTACTGTTTGCAGTGAATGAGCAGAGGCAGGGGGATCCCTTTGGAACACCCACAGCTGGTGTTTGCTTGAGGAGAGAAGCAGCCGGGTGGGCACGGGGGAGGGGGGGTCTGTTTTGGATCAGCGGCTTATCTGGTCTGTGAGGAAAAGAACAAAGGCGGCTATTTGCATTTAGTGAATGAGAGAGGGGTGGGGGAGGAGGATTGAACTTGCCAGGCAGGGAGCTGACACAGTGTCAGCTCCAAAAATCCACTCGCTCTGTCTCCCCCACGCTCCGTGTCACACTCCACCCCACCCTCCTCTTTTGAAAAGCACATTGCAGCCACTTGAATGCTGGGATAGCTGCCCATAATGCACCACTCCCAACAGCGCTGCAAATGTGGCCATGACAGAGTGCTGGTAGCTGTCAGTGTGTCCACACTGCAGCGCTTTCCCTAAACAGCTGTAGGAAGACAGCTTTAACTCCCAGCGCTGGACAACTGCAAGTGTAGCCAAACCCTCTCTAAGCCGACCCCTTATGAGAACAGCAGGGACTAGCATGACTAGATGTCCCGATTTTTGGGTCTTTTTCTTATATAGGTGCCTATTAACCCCACCCCCATCCCAATTTTTCACATTTGCTGTCAAATCACCCTAGCAGGGGTTGCACACAGGGCTGCATTAACCTGCAGGTGCTGAGGTTTCCCTCTCTCCATTCCCAGAGCCTGTGATCAGGAAACAGACATCAGGGCTCCCAGGTGCTGCACAGACCATGACTGAGATCAGACCCCATATTATGCAAGGTGCTGTACAAACCCTGGGCAACGCTGAGACACCCAGGAGGTTCCCCTCAATTTCCCTGAGCCTCTGCTGCCCAACTTCTTCTGAATCCCTCTGGCTCACCCACCCCCACAAAAAAACCCCACCTTTCCAAACAGTCCTTCTCTCCTTGCCCCCTGATTCTGGTTTCACACCCTGGGACCATCTCCTCTCTTTGTCTCTCCCCCTCCAGGTGAAGCAGAGATGGAGGCAACTTCAGCCACTGGAGTCAGCCTCAGCGAGCACTGCAGCTGGCCCCGGGGGGAGGGGGGGTGTTTGCAGACACAGGAAGGGAGCAGGGGGTGCTGGGAAGAAGGCGGCAGGAGAACAAAGCTCAGAGACCCAACATGGGGAAATTCCAGGGGGCGGGGCTCTGACACATCCCAGGTGCGGACAGCTTCTGGGGGAGGGGCTCTGGCTCAGCTCGGGGGCAGGGCAGCTCCTCGGGGCGGGGCTCTGGCACAGCCCATGGGCAGGGCAGCTCCTGGGGGCGGGGCTCCAGCACAGAGCGGGGGCGGAGCAGCTCCTGGGGGCGGGGCTCTGGCACAGAGCAGGGGCGGAGCAGCTCCTGGGGGCGGGGCTCTGGCACAGCCCGTGGGCGGGGCAGCTCCTGGGGGTGGGGCTCTGGCACAGCCCATGGGCAGGGCAGCTCCTGGGGGCGGGGCTCCAGCACGGAGCGGGGGCGGGGCAGCTCCTGGGGGCGGGGCTCCAGCTCAGAGCGGGGGCGGAGCAGCTCCTGGGGGCGGGGCTCGGGCACAGCCCATGGGCAGGGCAGCTCCTGGGGGTGGGGCTATGGCACAGCCCGGGGGCAGGGCAGCTCCTGGGGGCGGGGCTATGGCACAGCCCGGGGGCAGGGCAGCTCCTGGGGGCGGGGCTCTGGCACAGCCCATGGGCAGGGCAGCTCCTGGGGGCGGGGCTCTCGCACATTGTGACGCGGAGCCCGGGGTGAACAGCTGCTTTCTGGAGCTGCAGGCGGGGGAAGGGCGGTGGGACATTGTGACCCGGAGCCCCCGGGGGATGAGAGGCGCTGGGGGGCAGGAAAGTTACTCTGCCCCAGGGAGCCTGGGAGAAGCCTTGAAGGCGTCTCAGCCCCAGTGGAGCTGCAGGAGGATCCGCCCGCCCGCCCTGCTGGGATGCGGGGGCCGGGGCCCGGCCGTCGTGTGGGGGGGAGGGGCGAACCCCGGGACAGGGGGGGGGGGGGCGGTGTATTAAATCCCTCCCCATAGCAATGTGCTACTCCCGGGCACTGCGCATACCCAGTAACAGCCGCTGAAGCCGCTGCCCTTCCCCCTGCCCGGACCAGCGGTAACGTTCCGCCGGGCGCTGGGGGCGGGGCTGGAGCGGGGCGGGGAAGTGACAGGGAGCGTGGGAGGGGCGGGCGCAGAGCAGGAAATTGATGGGCAGGGGGGGTCAGGTAGCTGGAGGCAGGGTTCGTGGGGGGCTAAAGGGCACAATCCGGGCTGTGGGGAGGAGCAGGAGTTGAGCTCAGGGGGAGGCGCTGGCAGAGCCCCCCCTTTGGTGTGAGGGCGGAGGTGTCGAGGGGGGAGGAGAAGCCGGAGTTGCAGGGGGGGGAGGTCACTGGGGTGGGGGTGTAGATCTGTCTCTGTGCAGCCAGGACATTCCCGGGGTGGGAGGGAGGTGAGTTAACTGGATACTGTCCCTGTTAATGCCACTTCCTCCCACACACACATTCTCTCAAGCTTTCCCCTTTTCTCTCTCATTATCACACGTGGCTATAAAATCCAGGGAGATTCTCCTCTCCCCTCCCCCAATGATCAGCTCTCTAATTGCCTCTGATTTTCCCTTTTCTCTCCATACTTCTCAAATGTCAATTTAAAATCTCTCCGATGGAGGGTGGATTTTCCCACCCATTTCATCTGCAGCGATTTGTCCTTGTTTGGGTGGGAAATTGTTGCCCTGAGTCATTCCCCAGAACATGGCTCCCACTGGAGTGGGATGGGATGAGGTTCCCGTTCTCTGCCAGGGCAGGGAAGGGAAGGGAGGAGCACATCCCCCATGGAGACTGCCCAGACCCCATTTCCTAATTCCCCTGCGGCCCCCTTCCATTGTCCAGGGAGCCTTCCAGCTCCCCCCCTGCCCTTAAATCAGCTCCTCAAAGGGCTCTGAGCTGCTCACGTGAATGGTTGCCCCGTGGCCGGGGGGGACCATCACATTCTGTTTATGTATTGGACAGTCATATAAAATCCAGTCCAACAGTCCCCCTTTTCCACTAGTTATTTAATAGCAACATCAAATCCCCTCCGATCTTGGTGGTTTTCTCTCATGTTATCAAATGTCGTTTGTGACAGGGTTCTCTCTGCGTGTCTCAAAGATTGATATAAAATACCCCAAACATTTGCCCCACTTCTCTCTAGTTGTTTTATTTCTAATTGAATATGATGGGTTGTTTCCCAATGTGCTAAGATGCAGCCGCCTCTGGGGTGGATCCATGGTGGCCATTATTTGCTAGTGACAGCCCGTGGATCTTTCTTGCCCTCCAGGCCTTCCATTCTCCTGTTAAAGAAGCACTCCCCAGGCTCCCTCTGCCTGTGTGACTGGCCAGCAGGAGGTGGTGTTAACTTTCTAGCCACTTCTCACACTCTGTGAGGTAACACTTGCAGGGGCAGGGAAGGTGTCTGTGTGGGGAGATTGCAGCTGAAGGGGCATTGTGGTAGGGGGAGGCCTCTGGGTGGCTGGGCAGGGGGTACCCTAGTCAGGTTGGTGGGTTGTGGAGGTTTGGGGTTTTCGGGGGTGGTGGTTCTGATGTGCCCATCCCTGAGGCTATGGGTCCTGGAGGTGGGTATCGCTGGGGGCCTGGTGGCTGCAGAACAGTGGGGGTGGGTGTCTCTTGGGGAGGCGGGACAGAGGGTTAGAGGGAGCCTGGTTCTGTGCCAGGGGCTCTGTCTGTGCTTCCCCCGCTGGTTCCTGGTTTTGTTGCCATGCCCAGTGCACAGAGCTGGGGGAGGGGATCCCTGGCACTAGGTGAGGGCATGCCAGGGAAGCAGAGTGATGGGTCGCACTGTAAAGCATCAGGGGGTCACACTGGGCAGAGGAGAGGGTCCCAGGCAAATGTCAGGGTAGATCGTTCTGGAGAGTGGGGAAGTTCCTAGGCAGGCAGTGAGGGACTGAGTTCCCAGTGGGGAGGGGGTCCCTTGAGGGGGTCCCTGGCTGCTGGGGGCTCTTGGTGGGGGGAACCCTTTGGGATTCCCAACCTGGCAATCATGGTGTGGTGGGGGTTCTCTGGCCGGTGGGGCTTTGAGGGGTATCTGGGGTCCCTGGCCAGGGACTCTGGGGGCTGCGTCCCAGGGAATATCTGATGGGATCCTGGCTGGGGGGTGTCTGGGGCCCCTGGCTGGGGGGTCTGGGCTCTGGGTACTAGGGGGTGTCTGGGGGCTGCTGCTAACCATGATCCTTCTCTCTGGTCAACTTGTACCAGAGTCCTGGCTCCTAGTCACCAGGTCACCAAGTCCATTCCCCAGTCACGTGCCCTGTCACTGTGATAACTTTCTGTCCACTTAGCAAACACTGTTAGTGTGAATTCACAGAATTTACTTTTCTCCTCTTTTGAAAACTGCAGGAGCTTTCGGTTCCGTTTGGAAAATTTTTGCCCCCAGTCCTTGTCCTAGATCTGCGGGGGTGAGGGAGGTGGGAAGGGAGTCAGCACTGCCACACGATGGTCTTTTCCACAGCCTTCTGAACTCAATCTTTCTGAAATCCGGTGTCATTGAGACCGTTGTTAATCCAGAGTCACTGTATGGAAAGAGAAGGAGTGATTCCAGATGGACAGTGGGTCAAATGAGATCAGCCATTCTCCCTGTGAGGAGGGGCTCCCATTAGCTGCTCTCCCCAGAGAACTAAAGGAGGGAAGCTGCTCATACACTCCGTCCCTCTCTGCTCAGGATATTGGGGTTCAGCTTCCTGGGTCAGATGCTGCAGCCTCCATTGTGATCTGGGAGACCAGGCTTGGCAGCTGCTGCTCCCCCAGTGGGGCTCTGTGCTGGGAAGTGACCTTAATTAAAGCTTCTTCTCTGCCCGGCCCAGGGGATGACTTTCTGCAGCTGGTCCTAGCCCCCTAGGGCAGTCCTGGGCCCTGTTACTACTAAATTCTGAGCCAGAGTCTCCAGGTAACTGAAAGACCTCAGGGAATGTCCTAGGGTCTGGCAAGAAAGTGACTCTGCACAAACAATACCACCTCATTTCTCCTCCCATTAGCGGTTGCCAGGAGGAAATCCAGCCATGGGAGAGCAAAGCCCCCAGGAATGGGACTGTCCCAGCCAGAGGGGCAGGGAGAGAGGACAGGGGAAGGAGAGACTGAAAGGGGCAGTGGGAGAAATGAATGTGGGGGAGAGATTTCCAGCTCTCTAGTCCACCCAGACACATGTATTGCTGCATCCTGGGGCAGAACCACTTTCCAGTGAACAAAACAAAGATCAGACAGAGCAAAAGCCAGTTCCTGACTCCATATTCCCCCTGCTGGGGTGTGGCTGCCGTGGGGTCAGTGTCTGAGGGAATCCCCCACAGTGACTCCTTTGGTTCTGCTCTTATCTAGCCTTGTGTTCAGAGAAGGGGTGAGGGGAGAGAGAAGGGAGGTTAAAAATGTGTCTGTGGACTTAGCCTGGCAGGAGGGGCCAGGTCTAAATTGTAATAAACAGATTGAGCATTTCCCAGCATGACAGAATCTAGGGTGTCTGTCTGCAGGGAAAGGGCCTGGGGGAATTGTGATGTGAAATTAACTAAAACCGGTTCTGAAACGCCCACAACTGCCCTTCTCCCCCAGACAGGCTGCAGAATGTTTTGCTCCAGCTCATCCCAGCCTGGCGTGGGACAGGGAAGAGAAATGGCTGCAGTGGAGTCAGTCCAGGTAGAGATTATCGGGGGGTTGCTGGTGGGTTCCTGCTGGAGGAAAGGGAGAGCAAATACACCAGAGGTGGGAAGGTTTGCAGAGTCTGGTTTGGAGGTTGGAGCGGGGCAGGAAATTCACAGCGTGGAGAAAGGAGGAGGCCAGGGTGTGGCAGACCTGCTGGGAGTTATTTACTAAGTGGCCTAGATTCTAGGAACAGACCCAGGAGGTTTGGAGGTGGAAATGCCCTAATTTGTGAAGAGAGAAAATAACCCACCTACATGGAGCTAGTCAAACTGACCAGACTCCTAGTGCTGGAGCCTGACCTCATTAACCATCAGCTGCTGTGAGATATAAAGGGGACACCCATGAGTCAGGCTTATTGGAGCTGCCTCTCCCTTCATATCCCGCTCCTCACAATGAGGAGGGTGTTGGGCATCCTACCAGCGAGCTCTCCCTGGACCCTGCTAGGGGCTCCATCTCCTGTATCAGTCAGTGGCTAGTAGGGGGGTGATGGATATGCTGGGAGAGATAAGGGGCTCTCTCTTCATCCCCTCACCCTGGCATTTGCTGGATACTCTGAGCCAGGTTGAGGTGGGACTCTCCTGACTATGATCCACCCAGAGCTTCCATTTGATTCACTCTTCTCTGCCACAAATAGTGGGGCAGCAAGTCCTTAGTGTTGGACTCTTACTCTTTCAGGGGCTGGTGACCTTCAAGGAGATGGCTATGTATTTCACCAGGGAAGAGTGGGCTCTGCTGGACCCCACTCAGAGAGCCCTCTACTGGGATGTCATGCAGGAGAACTATGAGACTGTGACCTCGCTGGGTAAGGGTTCCTGTCCCTTCTGTTCTTGGAAGGGGAAATGAAGAGTGAAGGTTCACGCCACCCCCACAATGCCATCTGTACCCTGTCCTGTTTCAGCATCACCCCAATAGGCCAGTGACACACATAATACCAGAGACCCTCCTCTGCTGCAGAACACTTTGGGAACAGAGCACAGGAGCCGTATTGCACAGTGTCAAATATCTCCTGTTTGCTCAAGTGAAACTGGGGGTTAGGTCTGGCATAACTGTCCCATACCCCTAATCATTTTTGTTGCCCTTTTCTGAACCTTTTCCAATTCCAATATTTCTATTTTTGAGATGGGGTGACATGTGCATGCAGTATTCAAGATGTGGGTGTATCATGGATTTATTTGCTGTTTTTACAAATATGATCTATGAGATATTCTGTCATATCTATCACTTTCTTAATTATTTCCTACATTGTTCACTTTTTTTCACTGCTGCTGCACATTGAGTGGATGTTTTCAGAGAACTATCCACAGTGACTCCAAGATCACTCTCTTGAGTGGAAACAACTAATTTAGACCCCATCATTTTGTATGTATAGTTGGGATTGTGTTTTCCAATGGGCTGCACTATGTGCTATCCTGTCATCTAGTACTGCTGAGATCCTGGATTCAGTAATATCCCTGCCCTTCCTGTTCCCTTTCTCCACCGAACCCCGCCAGCCCATGCTTCCTGTTCCCAGCTTCCCCAGGATTCTCGCACTGTCTCTGAACCTCTCTGTCAGCAAGAAGCAGTGCCAGGGACACTTGCCCTCTGTCTGGAGTCTTCGATTTCTGGGACATGGATTTACTTTCTCTCTGTTGTAAGAGGCTCTGTCATAATGAGTGTCTGTGATGTTACCCAGAGTACAATCTGGACTGTTAAATAGCTGTACCTCAGTCCTCCAGCATGGGGTGCCTTTTCCACTGTTTTCCCGCGAGAACAGCCCCTCTTGGCCAATTAACACACAGTCTCCAGCATGTAACTCACTCCCAGCTACACAGTATTGAGTGCTGCTAGACAGCCACTCATGAATTACACCTCAGGAGAAAACCAGCAAATTCTCAAGTGCCCAACTTTCCCCCAGAAATGTGCATCTTGCACTGTCCAGCACGCTACTGAACGACCCAAGCTCATATGAAGTCTGTCATTTCATCAGCGGAAAATGACATGCACCAGCTTGTTATCCCAAACAGAGTTTCCAACACATTTCAATCCACACATACTGGTTAGATGAACAATAAACCAAGCTTGTTAACTACCAAAAACCAAAACTAGGCCCAGTCCATGAAAGGGGCACTCCCAGGAGAGACTGTATAAAGGCTGGAACATGAAACACCTTTGTAAACCTGAGACAGCTGCCTTGGGGACAATGACAGGGAGAATCCCCCAAAGTGACTCCTTTGTTTCTGCTCTTCTCTGGCCTCTGATTGTTCCTTCCAACGTGGAGTACTTTGCACTTGTCTCTACTGAATTTGATCCTATTTACTTCAGATCATTTCTCCCGTTTGTCCAGATCATTTTGAATTTTAATCCAATCCTCCAAAGCACTTACAACCCCACCCAGCTTGGTGTTGTCCGCAAACTTGATACATGTAAGAGAGAGACTGTTACTGGGAGGGTTTCCCCATGTGTCAGAGGGTTACACTCTGGTGGGAGGGGGCTAGGCCTGTACTGGAATAAGGTCACTCTGTGCTTCACAGTGTGCTAGAACCTAGAATGTGCATTAGCAGGGGAAAAGCTGGGGGGAATCGGCTTGTGGAATGGACAAAAGCCTAGTCTGAATTCTCACACCTTGCCCTTTTCACCCCGGCAGGCCAGAGAATAACATCCATGTTTCGCTGCAGATCATCTCGTCCTCCCAGGGGCAAGGAAATGGCTGCAATGGAGCTGGCTCAGGTAAGAGATTATCAGGGTGGCGGGCTCTGCTTGGAGGTTGAGGAGCAGTAAATGCATAAGAGGGTGGGAATTGCTAGAGGTGGTGGGAAGCAGAAAATATCTCGGGTGGAGAAAGGGAGGGGACAGCATGTGACAAACCTGCTGAGACTTGTGTAGTGTAGGGCGTGATGGGTTGTCACCCCCAGGAGGCATTTTGTGGAGCTTCTGGGAACTGCTGTGTCCTCTAACCCTCACGCTGGGCTGGCCCTTCTCACACTGCTTTGCTGGAGATTTCGCCAGACTCTCCAGGGCCTGTTATCACCCAACACAACAGCAGGTGGCGCCATGCAGCCAACTAAGCTACCTGAGTGCGTTACCTAAGCCACTCAAGGACAGATAGAAGACAAGAGCCAATTTCCCACTCCCCAACCTTGCACACTTGCTGTAGTATAAATCCAGAATGATACCATCTTATAGTGCACAGGGATCTCTATAATACAAGCTCATTAATGTAGTTCCCCTTCCCCTCGATATGGGACAGATGTGCACAACAAGCTGAGATTTTCCCCAGACACTTCACTCAAAATACGCTGGTTAAGATAAAGCATCAAACAAGTTTATTAACTGCAGAAAGATAGATTAAGTGATTATAAGTGATAACAAACAGATCAAAGCAGATTATTTAGCAAATAACCAAAACTCAGACTAAGCCTAACATACCAGATGGATAGAATTTGAATTAGCAATTTCTCACCCTGACTGATGGTACAAGCAGGCCCCCAAGTTTCCATACACAAGCTAGAAATCTCTTGATCCTGGGAGCAGCACTTCCCCCACATCCGTTTTTGTTTCTCAGGTGTTTCCAGAAGTTCTCTTGTGTGGAGAATGAGGCCAAGAGATGATGTCACCCCCCACCTTATGTAGCTTTTCCATATGGTGGGAACCTTTTGTTCCAAACTCAGTTCCTAGTTCAGTTTGTGGAAAAATACAGGTACTAAAATGGAGTTTAGTGTCATGTGGTCTGGTCACAGGCCCTGCTGAGTCATAGTAGCCATGACTCATAGTCTGGCTGAAACATTCACAGGAAGGCTAAGCTCTTCCACAGTCCATTGTCTTTGTTGAGCCATCAGCACTGTCTGGCTTCTTCATTGTTGTACCTGAAAGGCTCATTGTGGGTGTTACCCAGAGTAAGCACATTTGAAATACAGATACAGAGTCAATATCCATAACTTCAGATACGAACATGATATGTGCACACAAATAGGATAATCATATTCAGCAAATCAGAACTTTTCCAGTGACACCACACATGATGCATCTTCTACAAAATAGATCATAATTATGTCCTAATCATATTATAATCATACCACTATGATGAATATGGGGGTGTAGTGTCAGATAGGTCCTAATTTCAAGGCACAGGAGTTGGGAATGGAACTTCCCCTCTTTGTGGAACAGGAAATAACCCTCCAGCCAGGGCTGGGACAACTTCCCAGACTCTCAGCGATGGAGCCTGAATCTACTGACATTTCATTAATTACCACCAACCCCAATCTTTGTGGCAACTGTAAACTTTATCAGTGATGATTTTGTACTCTCTTCAAAGTCATGGATAAGAATGTTAAATAGCACAGGGCCAAGAACCAATCCCTGCAGGAACCTGCTAGAAAGAAATCCACTCGATCATGGTTCCCCATTTACTATCAGAGTTTTTAATCTATTTAATGTATGCCGTGTTTATTTTGTATCATTCTAGTTATTTTTAGTAAAAATATTGTGCTAATCAAGTCATGTCCCTTACGGAAGTTTAGGTATATTACATCAATATTATTAGCTGCAACCAAACTTTTGATCTCATCCAATAAGGATATCCCGTTAGTTTGATAGGCTCTATTTTCTCTAAACCTTTGTTAATGGGCACTACAATTCTGACCTTCTAACTTCTATTCTTTATGATTGACTTCCCCTTTCTTCCATATATTTTATTTGGAGAGTGCTTGGATTCCTACCAGGGAGCCACTATCAGGGTCCAGAGACAGCCCCATCTCCTATATTAAGCTCTGGCTAGTAGCTATGTGATAAATGTGAAGACCCTGCTTCTGTCTGTCACATGGGAGACACAAAGGTTCTCTCTTTCTACCCTCTGATGCCTCCTGGCTGCTGTAAGCAAGGTGGGGTGGGACTCTGTTAACATGTGCCTCCCGGAGCTTCCATTTCCCTGGTGCTGCTGTTCCGTGAATAGTGGGGTTGTGAGTGGGTCAGCAGGTACTGAGTATTGGACTCCTGCTCTTTCAGGGGCCGGTGACCTTGGAGGAGGTGGCTGTGTATTTCTCCAGGGAAGAGGGGACTCTGCTGGACCCCACTCAGAGAGCCCTCTACAGAGATGTCATGCAGGGGAACTATGAGACTGTGACCTCGCTGGGTAAGGATTCCTGTCCCTTCTGTTCTTGGAAGGGGAAATGAAGAGTGAAGGTTCATGCCACCCCCACAATGCCATCTGTACCCTGTCCTGTTTCAGCATCACCCCAATAGGCCAGTAACATACATACTACTAGAGACCCTCCTCTGCTGCAGAACACTTTGGGAACAGAGCACAGGAGCAGCATCACACAATGTCAAATATCTCTTTACTCAAGTAAAACTGGGGTTAGGTCCAGCATAATGAACAGAAGCTTCCTACCCCCAGCCTTCTCTCAAACCCTGAGCCTTCTCTACCCAAACCAGAATGTGCTTGGGGTGTAACAAGCAGGCGGCTGGAGTCAGAGCTGCCAGTCCAGGGTTACTTATCATACAGACACGCAGTGCGTCCTTGAACGCTGGCTGGGAGTATCCAGACAGGGGAGCTCCAGCAGCAGAACACTGAATCTCACCCAGGATTACAGATGACACAACTCCTCGCCGATCTGGATTGCACCCCAGCATGTGAAAATGGCCTAGGTTGGTAGTGACATTTCTTGAGACATGGAGAGTCTTGCTCCCATATCACCAGGTGTAATAAAAATAACAGGAAAGGCCAAATATGGAAAACTGATTGTTCAGCTTGCTTTTGACCTGCATCATATTTTGCAATATATTCCAAATAAGGAAATTAACGTGCAACGTATGTGTCATTGTTTGTGGTTTTAAACTGTAAAAGGCTTGTGTGATTTTTAGCTCAGGAACAGTATTCCAATAGCTGTCGCCCCCTGCATGCTTGTAACCAAGAAAAGAGCCTCAGGCTATTGAGTCAGCAAGACATGCCGGGGTTTGCCTGTGTAATGAAACCTTCAAAGCTTTTCCATGCCATGTGCTGTGAAGCTTGTGATTGGGACACAGGAAGTACAAGCCACATGGCAAAAGGAATATAAAGCGCAGCTGCATCATCTCCATCTTGTCTTCAATCCCCCTTCCTACCTCTGGAGCAACTTCTCTACAAACTGAACCCTGGAACAAAGGACTGAATGACCCATCCAAGCTGTGCATGCGTTTCAGACAGACTTTCAAGCCAGCAACTCACCAATACTGCTAAGAACCTGATATATCCATTTTGGAATGTATCTGACTGCTTTTCCATTTAAATTCTTTCTGTCTTTCTTTCTTTTAAACCTTTAGTTTAGATGTTAAAGAATTGTCTGGAAGGATGGAATTTAACTTCATTCTTTCATTTGTTCTTTCTTATAAACATTTAGTTTAATTGCTAAAGGATTGGCTGGCAGCGTGGTATTTTGGATGAGATCCAAACCTGGGTAATGTGGCTAACCTTCTACCCACCCACTTCCTGGATCCAATTAGGATCACTCTCCTGCTGCCCTCTGGCCATGCTGTATCACAGTGAGCAGAGTTTTTAAATAACCTCTCACTGTACGGGACCTAGTTGCTGATTAGGAGTCAGAAAACTGTCATGCAATAAAGGGGACCGTGTGATTTCTTTTTTCAGAGTCTCGTTAACCAGTGTGTGGGATCAGAAACACAGTTTGTGACTGGTCAGTGAGTTTAACTTCAGTGTTAACCACCAGTATGGGGAGCATCTGCTCTCCCTTTTTCAGCCTGCTCTGACCTTGGCATTTTCAGTGAGGACTGCCCCAGGCACACTAGGTCACACTAAGCACTGAAGATAAATTAACAGAATGTTTTTGATGATCAAGTTGTATGAAATCAACTGAACTCCTTTGTTTTCTTTCATCTGAGCGGAGTTTCTGGTTTTCCAACGTGATATGATCTCCCAGCTGGAACAAGGGAAAGAGCCATGGGTCCCAGAGCTCCAGGGTTCAGAGCAAAGAGAGATCCTGAGATCTCCCCGCACAGATGAGGAAACATTAAACCAACTCAGAATCTGTAAGTGCCTGAAGGAAACATCTAGGATGCCCTACAAAGCTCTTGGGAAGTCTCTCAGTTCATTATTGTCCATAGCAGGGGTCGCATCCGCAGGGTAAATATAGCTCAAGGCTTCCTATAGATGCTAGCAGACACCGGGCAGTAGCTTTCTCCCTTCCCCCTGTGAAGTTGGATGGGATGTGAAGGCTGAATTGATCCCCTCCTCTCTCCTGTTGGGGGGAGCTGAGTTCCTGATTTTTATTTGTCCTCTCTCAGGCACTTGTTTTGGTTTGGCCTTCCCCTTTCCATCCCTGTTTGAGGTTTCTGTCTCTATCACAGCAGGTGATGCAATGACGTGTGAGGTTCAGCACAGACCAGAAAAAGAGCAGGGAAACCAGCCAGGGGAGAAAATGGATAAATTTATTTCCTGTCAGGGAACTCAGAAGGGCCTTAAGGAAACCAGAATACAGCAGGAAATCTGCAGGGAAAAGCAAAAAAAATACATGTGCTGAGTGTGGGAAAAACTTCACTTACAGATCAGGCCTTTCTCAACATCAGAGAATCCACACAGGGGAGAGGCCCTGTGAATGCAATGAGTGCAGGAAAACTTTCAGTCGCAGCTCGCACCTTATTGGGCATCAGAGAATCCACACAGGGAAGAGATCCTATCATAGAATCCTAGCTTATAAGGGTTGGAAAGGACCTCAAAAGATCATCTAGTCCAACCCCCTGCTCAAAGCAGAACCAATTCCCAAATGGTTCCCTCAAGGATTGAACTTACAACCCTGGGTTTAGTAGGCCAATGCTCAAACCACTGAGCTATCCTCTCCCTTCTGAATGCAGTGAGTGCGGGAAAACTTTCAGTTGCAGCTCACACCTTATTCGGCATCAGAGAATCCACACACAGGAGGGGTCCTATGAATGCAGTGAGTGCGGGAAAACCTTCAATCGCAGCTCTCACCTTATTCAGCATCAGAGAATCCACACGAGCAAGAAGCCCCGCGAATGCCGTCAGCAGGCCTGCACAACTCGTAAAGTGGTGATGTAGAGAAATCTCTGTATTAACTATCTCTATAAATCTTTATAACGTTGCATTGTGTTATTTTGTATTAAGTATCTTTATCTTTATGACATTGCATCCGGCATGATGTTATTTTGTAATTCATATGACTTGGCATTGTGCCTCTCTATTTTCATACAACTTTGTATTAGATCCCTATATAGAGAATTGGTAGAAAACTTTGTATCAAATGTTATAGCCCCTAAGGATAGTATAGTTAAAGTAAAAGAAAACATGTGCCTTTTTGCTAGAAGTAGAATAAGATCTTCCCCCGCACTCTGTAATCAATTGCTCTATTGACTGAATGAGGTGTGAATGAGTGAGGCTTGGAAGACACCCACCTCCAGACAGCTACAACAGTTGAAGAGGGAATGGGAGCCAGAGCAAAGGACAATACAACTTGTCAAGTGGGCCCAATAAAGAAGAGCAGACATAGTGATGGCCTCAGGGATTAGAAGCAAGCACCTTCTTTAGAAAACACCCTCTTTGAGCAGCATTGGGACAACACCCAGAGAAAAGCAGCACAAAGACCAACGGACGCAGACCCAGATTTTGAATCTGGTCTAGATTTGCATAAGAGGGAAGCTGCTATAAATGCGAGGTGTCTTGCAGAAGGACCCCGGATCTCGTCTTGTCACCATCGGACCATTGATTTGGATCGGTAGAAGCCCGGCTCCACCCCTCTCCCATCTAACTCACCTGGCCAGTGCAGTTAAGGGGAGCAACTAGTTGGTAACAACAGCAAGACGGAGTGTGTTTATGTCTGTGTGTGTGCGTGAATGCATGACTGTGATATATATCTCATGTGCATATCATAGAGTATTAATTGATACCTGTATTACTAATAAATGTGGCATTTTGCCTTAATCCCCCTGAAAAGTTCCTGTACAGTACTTTGAGTAAAACAGCGAGAGTCACAATGCTGGCCTATTGGGGTGATGCTGAAACAGGACAGGGTACAGATGGCATTGTGGGGGTGGCATGAACCTTCACTCTTCATTTCCCCTTCCAAGAACAGAAGGGACAGGAATCCTTACCCAGCAAGACCATCGTCTCATAGTTCCCCTGCATGACATCTCTGTAGAGGGCTCTCTGAGTGGGGTCCAGCAGAGTCCCCTCTTCCCTGGAGAAATACACAGCCACCTCCTCCAAGGTCACCGGCCCCTGAAAGAGCAGGAGTCCAATACTCAGTACCTGCTGACCCACTCACAACCCCACTATTCATGGAACAGCAGCACCAGGGAAATGGAAGCTCCGGGAGGCACATGTTAACAGAGTCCCACCCCACCTTGCTTACAGCAGCCAGGAGGCATCAGAGGGTAGAAAGAGAGAACCTTTGTGTCTCCCATCTGACAGACAGAAGCAGGGTCTTCACATTTATCACATAGCTACTAGCCAGAGCTTAATATAGGAGATGGGGCTGTCTCTGGACCCTGATAGTGGCTCCCTGGTAGGAATCCAAGCACTCTCCAAATAAAATATATGGAAGAAAGGGGAAGTCAATCATAAAGAATAGAAGTTAAAAGGTCAGAATTGTAGTGCCCATTAACAAAGGTTTAGAGAAAATAGAGCCTATCAAACTAACGGGATATCCTTATTGGATGAGATCAAAAGTTTGGTTGCAGCTAATAATATTGATGTAATATACCTAAACTTCCGTAAGGGACATGACTTGATTAGCACAATATTTTTACTAAAAAAAACTAGAATGATACAAAATAAACACGGCATACATTAAATAGATTAAAAACTCTGATAGTAAATGGGGAACCATGATCGAGTGGATTTCTTTCTAGCAGGTTCCTGCGGAGATTGGTTCTTGGCCCTGTGCTATTTAACATTCTTATCCATGACTTAGAAGAGAGTACAAAATCATCACTGATAAAGTTTACAGTTGCCACAAAGATTGGGGTTGGTGGTAATTAATGAAATGTCAGTAGATTCAGGCTCCATCGCTGAGAGTCTGGGAAGTTGTCCCAGCCCTGGCTGGAGGGTTATTTCCTGTTCCACAAAGAGGGAAAGTTCCATTCCCAACTCCTGTGCCTTGAAATTAGGACCTATCTGACACTACACCCCCATATTCATCATAGTGGTATGATTATAATATGATTAGGACATAATTATGATCTATTTTGTAGAAGATGCATCATGTGTGGTGTCACTGGAAAAGTTCTGATTTGCTGAATATGATTATCCTATTTGTGTGCACATATCATGTTCGTATCTGAAGTTATGGATATTGACTCTGTATCTGTATTTCAAATGTGCTTACTCTGGGTAACACCCACAATGAGCCTTTCAGGTACAACAGTGAAGAAGCCAGACAGTGCTGATGGCTCAACAAAGACAATGGACTGTGGAAGAGCTTAGCCTTCCTGTGAATGTTTCAGCCAGACTATGAGTCGTGGCTACTATGACTCAGCAGGGCCTGTGACCAGACCACATGACACTAAACTCCATTTTAGTAGCTGTATTTTTCCACAAACTGGACTAGGAACTGAGTTTGGAACAAAAGGTTCCCACCATATGGAAAAGCTACATAAGGTGGGGTGTGACATCATCTCTTGGCCTCATTCTCCACACAAGAGAACTTCTGGAAACACCTGAGAAACAAAAACGGATGTGGGGGAAGTGCTGCTCCCAGGATCAAGAGATTTCTAGCTTGTGTATGGAAACTTGGGGGACTGCTTGTACCATCAGTCAGGGTGAGAAATTGCTAATTCAAATTCTATCCATCTAGTATGTTAGGCTTAGTCTGAGTTTTGGTTATTTGCTAAATAATCTGCTTTGATCTGTTTGTTATCACTTATAATCACTTAATCTATCTTTCTGCAGTTAATAAACTTGTTTGATGCTTTATCTTAACCAGCGTATTTTGAGTGAAGTGTCTGGGGAAAATCTCAGCTTGTTGTGCACATCTGTCCCATATCGAGGGGAAGGGGAACTACATTAATGAGCTTGTATTATAGAGATCTCTGGGCATTATAAGATGGTATCATTCTGGATTTATACTACAGCAAGTGTGCAAGGTTGGGGAGTGGGAAATTGGCTCTTGTCTTCTATCTGTCCTTGAGTGGCTTAGGTAACACACTCAGGTAGCTTAGTTGGCTGCATGGCGCCACCTGCTGTTGTGTTGGGTGATAACAGGGCCTGGAGAGGCTGGCGAAATCTCCAGCAAAGCAGTGTGAGAAGGGCCAGCCCAGCGTGAGGGTTAGAGGACACAGCAGTTCCCAGAAGCTCCACAAACTGCCTCCTGGGGGTGACAACCCATCACGCCCTACACTACACAAGTCTCAGCAGGTTTGTCACATGCTGTCCCCTCCCTTTCTCCACCCGAGATATTTCCTGCTTCCCACCACCTCTAGCAATTCCCACCCTCTTATGCATTTACTGCTCCTCAACCTCCAAGCAGAGCCCGCCACCCTGATAATCTCTTACCTGAGCCAGCTCCATTGCAGCCATTTCCTTGCCCCTGGGAGGACGAGATGATCTGCAGCGAAACATGGATGTTATTCTCTGGCCTGCCGGGGTGAAAAGGGCAAGGTGTGAGAATTCAGACTAGGCTTTTGTCCATTCCACAAGCCGATTCCCCCCAGCTTTTCCCCTGCTAATGCACATTCTAGGTTCTAGCACACTGTGAAGCACAGAGTGACCTTATTCCAGTACAGGCCTAGCCCCCTCCCACCAGGGTGTAACCCTCTGACACATGGGGAAACCCTCCCAGTAACAGTCTCTCTCTTACACGTATCAAGTTTGCGGACAACACCAAGCTGGGAGGGGTTGTAAGTGCTTTGGAGGATTGGATTAAAATTCAAAATGATCTGGACAAACAGGAGAAATGATCTGAAGTAAATAGGATCAAATTCAGTAGAGACAAGTGCAAAGTACTCCACGTTGGAAGGAACAATCGGAGGCCAGAGAAGAGCAGAAACAAAGGAGTCACTTTGGGGGATTCTCCCTGTCATTGTCCCCAAGGCAGCTGTCTCAGGTTTACAAAGGTGTTTCATGTTCCAGCCTTTATACAGTCTCTCCTGGGAGTGCCCCTTTCATGGACTGGGCCTAGTTTTAGTTTTTGGTAGTTAACAAGCTTGGTTTATTGTTCATCTAACCAGTATGTGTGGATTGAAGTGTGTTGGAAACTCTGTTTGGGATAACAAGCTGGTGCATGTCATTTTCCGCTGATGAAATGACAGACTTCATATGAGCTTGGGTCATTCAGTAGCGTGCTGGACAGTGCAAGATGCACATTTCTGGGGGAAAGATGGGCACTTGAGAATGTGCTGGTTTTCTCCTGAGGTGTAATTCATGAGTGGCTGTCTAGCAGCACTCAATACTGTGTAGCTGGGAGTGAGTTACATGCTGGAGACTGTGTGATAATTGGCCAAGAGGGGCTGTTCTCGCGGGAAAACAGTGGAAAAGGCACCCCATGCTGGAGGACTGAGGTACAGCTATTTAACAGTCCAGATTGTACTCTGGGTAACATCACAGACACTCATTATGACAGAGCCTCTTACAACACAGAGAAAGTAAATCCATGTCCCAGAAATCGAAGACTCCAGACAGAGGGCAAGTGTCCCTGGCACTGCTTCTTGCTGACAGAGAGGTTCAGAGACAGTGCGAGAATCCTGGGGAAGCTGGGAACAGGAAGCATGGGCTGGCGGGGTTCGGTGGAGAAAGGGAACAGGAAGGGCAGGGATATTACTGAATCCAGGATCTTAGCAGTACTAGATGACAGGATAGCACATAGTGCAGCCCATTGGAAAACACAATCCCAACTATACATACAAAATGATGGGGTCTAAATTAGTTGTTTCCACTCAAGAGAGTGATCTTGGAGTCACTGTGGATAGTTCTCTGAAAACATCCACTCAATGTGCAGCAGCAGTGAAAAAAAGTGAACAATGTAGGAAATAATTAAGAAAGTGATAGATATGACAGAATATCTCATAGATCATATTTGTAAAAACAGCAAATAAATCCATGATACACCCACATCTTGAATACTGCATGCACATGTCACCCCATCTCAAAAATAGAAATATTGGAATTGGAAAAGGTTCAGAAAAGGGCAACAAAAATGATTAGGGGTATGGGACAGTTATGCCAGACCTAACCCCCAGTTTCACTTGAGCAAACAGGAGATATTTGACACTGTGCAATACGGCTCCTGTGCTCTGTTCCCAAAGTGTTCTGCAGCAGAGGAGGGTCTCTGGTATTATGTGTGTCACTGGCCTATTGGGGTGATGCTGAAACAGGACAGGGTACAGATGGCATTGTGAGGGTGGCGTAAACCTTCACTCTTCATTTCCCCTTCCAAGAACAGAAGGGACAGGAACCCTTACCCAGCGAGGTCACAGTCTCATAGTTCTCCTGCATGACATCCCAGTAGAGGGCTCTCTGAGTGGGGTCCAGCAGAGCCCACTCTTCCCTGGTGAAATACATAGCCATCTCCTTGAAGGTCACCAGCCCCTGAAAGAGTAAGAGTCCAACACTAAGGACTTGCTGCCCCACTCACAGCCCCACTAGTTGTGGCAGAGAAGAGTGAATCAAATGGAAGCTCTGGGTGGATCATAGTCAGGAGAGTCCCACCTCGACCTGGCTCAGAGTATCCAGCAAATGCCAGGGTGAGGGGATGAAGAGAGAGCCCCTTATCTCTCCCAGCATATCCATCACCCCCCTAGTAGCCACTGAGTGATACAGGAGATGGAGCCCCTAGCAGGGTCCAGGGAGAGCTCGCTGGTAGGATGCCCAACACCCTCCTCATTGTGAGGAGTGGGATATGAAGGGAGAGGCAGCTCCAATAAGCCTGACTCATGGGTGTCCCCTTTATATCTCACAGCAGCTGATGGTTAATGAGGTCAGGCTCCAGCACTAGGAGTCTGGTCAGTTTGACTAGCTCCATGTAGGTGGGTTATTTTCTCTCTTCACAAATTAGGGCATTTCCACCTCCAAACCTCCTGGGTCTGTTCCTAGAATCTAGGCCACTTAGTAAATAACTCCCAGCAGGTCTGCCACACCCTGGCCTCCTCCTTTCCCCACACTGTGAATTTCCTGCCCCGCTCCAACCTCCAAACCAGACTCTGCAAACCTTCCCACCTCTGGTGTATTTGCTCTCCCTTTCCTCCAGCAGGAACCCACCAGCAACCCCCCGATAATCTCTACCTGGACTGACTCCACTGCAGCCATTTCTCTTCCCTGTCCCACGCCAGGCTGGGATGAGCTGGAGCAAAACATTCTGCAGCCTGTCTGGGGGAGAAGGGCAGTTGTGGGCGTTTCAGAACCGGTTTTAGTTAATTTTACATCACAATTCCCCCAGGCCCTTTCCCTGCAGACAGACACCCTAGATTCTGTCATGCTGGGAAATGCTCAATCTGTTTATTACAATTTAGACCTGGCTCCTCCTGCCAGGCTAAGTCCACAGACACATTTTTAACCTCCCTTCTCTCTCCCCTCACCCCTTCTCTGAACACAAGGCTAGAAAAGAGCAGAACCAAAGGAGTCACTGTGGGGGATTCCCTCAGACACTGACCCCACGGCAGCCACACCCCAGCAGGGGGAATAGGGAGTCAGGAACTGGCTTTTGCTCTGTCTGATCCTTGTTTTGTTCACTGGAAAGTGGTTCTGCCCCAGGATGCAGCAATACATGTGTCTGGGTGGACTAGAGAGCTGGAAATCTCTCCCCCACATTCATTTCTCCCACTGCCCCTTTCAGTCTCTCCTTCCCCTGTCCTCTCTCCCTGCCCCTCTGGCTGGGACAGTCCCATTCCTGGGGGCTTTGCTCTCCCATGGCTGGATTTCCTCCTGGCAACCGCTAATGGGAGGAGAAATGAGGTGGTGTTGTTTGTGCAGAGTCACTTTCTTGCCAGACCCTAGGACATTCCCTGAGGTCTTTCAGTTACCTGGAGACTCTGGCTCAGAATTTAGTAGTAACAGGGCCCAGGACTGCCCTAGGGGGCTAGGACCAGCTGCAGAAAGTCATCCCCTGGGCCGGGCAGAGAAGAAGCTTTAATTAAGGTCACTTCCCAGCACAGAGCCCCACTGGGGGAGCAGCAGCTGCCAAGCCTGGTCTCCCAGATCACAATGGAGGCTGCAGCATCTGACCCAGGAAGCTGAACCCCAA
Source organism: Gopherus flavomarginatus (assembly GCF_025201925.1). NCBI lineage: Eukaryota > Metazoa > Chordata > Testudines > Testudinidae > Gopherus > Gopherus flavomarginatus. The sequence continues at coordinate 3,155,383 of NW_026115070.1, forward strand.
TATCCTGAGCAGAGAGGGACAGAGTGTTTCACCAGCATCCCTCCTTTAGCTCTCTGGGGAGAGCAGCTAATGGGAGCCCCTCCTCACAGGGAGAATGGCTGATCTCATTTGACCCACTGTCCATCTGGAATCACTCCTTCTCTTTCCATACAGTGACTCTGGATTAACAACGGTCTCAATGACACCGGATTTCAGAAAGAATGAGTTCAGAACGCTGTGGAAAAGACCATCGTGTGGCAGTGCTGACTCCCTTCCCACCTCCCTCACCCCCGCAGATCTAGGACAAGGACTGGGGGCAAAAATTTTCCAAACGGAACCGAAAGTTCCTGCAGTTTTCAAAAGAGGAGAAAAGTAAATTCTGTGAATTCACACTAACAGTGTTTGCTAAGTGGACAGAAAGTTATCACAGTGACAGGGCACGTGACTGGGGAATGGACTTGGTGACCTGGTGACTAGGAGCCAGGACTCTGGTACAAGTTGACCAGAGAGAAGGATCATGGTTAGCAGCAGCCCCCAGACACCCCCTAGTACCCAGAGCCCAGACCCCCCAGCCAGGGGCCCCAGACACCCCCCAGCCAGGATCCCATCAGATATTCCCTGGGACGCAGCCCCCAGAGTCCCTGGCCAGGGACCCCAGATACCCCTCAAAGCCCCACCGGCCAGAGAACCCCCACCACACCATGATTGCCAGGTTGGGAATCCCAAAGGGTTCCCCCCACCAAGAGCCCCCAGCAGCCAGGGACCCCCTCAAGGGACCCCCTCACCACTGGGAACTCAGTCCCTCACTGCCTGCCTAGGAACTTCCCCACCCTCCAGAACGATCTACCCTGACATTTGCCTGGGACCCCCTCCTCTGCCCAGTGTGACCCCCTGATGCTTTACAGTGCGACCCATCACTCTGCTTCCCTGGCATGCCCTCACCTAGTGCCAGGGATCCCCTCCCCCAGCTTTGTGCACTGGGCATGGCAACAAAACCAGGAACCAGCGGGGGAAGCACAGACAGAGCCCCTGGCACAGAACCAGGCTCCCTCTAACCCTCTGTCCCGCCTCCCCAAGAGACACCCACCCCCACTGTTCTGCAGCCACCAGGCCCCCAGCGATACCCACCTCCAGGACCCATAGCCTCAGGGATGGGCACATCAGAACCACCACCCCCGAAAACCCCAAACCTCCACAACCCACCAACCTGACTAGGGTACCCACTGCCCAGCCACCCAGAGGCCTCCCCCTACCACAATGCCCCTTCAGCTGCAATCTCCCCACACAGACACCTTCCCTGCCCCTGCAAGTGTTACCTCACAGAGTGTGAGAAGTGGCTAGAAAGTTAACACCACCTCCTGCTGGCCAGTCACACAGGCAGAGGGAGCCTGGGAAGTGCTTCTTTAACAGGAGAATGGAAGGCCTGGAGGGCAAGAAAGATCCACGGGCTGTCACTAGCAAATAATGGCCACCATGGATCCACCCCAGAGGCGGCTGCATCTTAGCACATTGGGAAACAACCCATCATATTCAATTAGAAATAAAACAACTAGAGAGAAGTGGGGCAAATGTTTGGGGTATTTTATATCAATCTTTGACACACGCAGAGAGAACCCTGTCACAAACGACATTTGACAACATGAGAGAAAACCACCAAGATCAGAGAGGATTTGATGTTGCTATTAAATAACTAGTGGAAAAGGGGGACTGTTGGACTGGATTTTATATGACTGTCCAATACATAAACAGAATGTGATGGTCCCCCCCGGCCACGGGGCAACCATTCACGTGAGCAGCTCAGAGCCCTTTGAGGAGCTGATTTAAGGGCGGGGTGGAGAGCTGGAAGGCTCCCTGGACAATGGAAGGGGGCCGCAGGGGAATTGGGAAATGGGGTCTGGGCAGTCTCCATGGGGGATGTGCTCCTCCCTTCCCTCCCTGCCCTGGCAGAGAACGGGAACCTCATCCCATCCCACTCCAGTGGGAGCCATGTTCTGGGGAATGACCCAGGGCAACAATTTCCCACCCAAACAAGGACAAATCGCTGCAGATAAAATGGGTGGGAAAATCCACCCCCCATCGGAGAGATTTTAAATTGACATTTGAGAAGTATGGAGAGAAAAGGGAAAATCAGAGGCAATTAGAGAGCTGATCTTTGGGGGGGGGGAGGAGAATCTCCCTGGATTTTATAGCCACGTGTGATAATGAGAGAGAAAAGGGGAAATCTTGAGAGAATGTGTGTGTGGGAGGACGTGGCAAAAACTGGGACAGTATCCAGTTAATTCACCTTCCTCCCACCCCGGGAATGTCCTGGCTGCACAGAGACAGATCTACACCCCCACCCCAGTGACCTCCCCCACCTGCAACTCCGGCTTCTCCTCCCCCCTCGACACCTCCACCCTCACACCAAAGGGGGGGGCTCTGCCAGCGCCTCCCGCTGAGCTCAACTCCTGATCCTCCCCCCAGCCCGGATTGTGCCCTTTAGCCCCCCACGAACCCTGCCTCCAGCTGCCTGACCCCCCCCCCGCCCATCAATTTCCTGCTCTGCGCCCGCCCCTCCCACGCTCCCTGTCACTTCCCCGCCCCGCTCCAGCCCCGCCCCCAGCGCCCGGCGGAACGTTATGGCTGGTCCGGGCAGAGGGAAGGGCAGCGGCTTCAGCAGCTGTTACTGGGCATGCGCAGTGCCCGGGAGTAGCACATTGCTATGGAGAGGGATTTAATACACCGCCCCCCCCCGCCAGGCCCAGGGTCCGCCCCACACGACGGCCTGGCCCCGGCCCCCACATTCCAGCGGGGCGGGCGGGCGGATCCTCCTGCAGCTCCACTGGGGCCGAGGCGCCTTCAAGGCTTCTCCCAGGCTCCCTGGGGCAGAGTCACTTTCCTGCCCCCCAGCGCCTCTCATTCCCCGGGGGCTCCGGGTCACAATGTCCCACTGCCCTTCCCCCGCCTGCAGCTCCGGCTTCTCCCCTCCCGCCCCCGCCAGCCACACCAAGGGGAACCCCCGGGCCCCAGTCTTTGTCCCCACCTGGATCGCAGCGGGGCTGGGGGCAGATCCTGGCTGCAGCTGAGAACAGCGGCTCCGCTGCGGCTCGGGCAGCTCCAGCGCTGCTGGCAGCACGTGGAGAACCAGGAAGCAGCTGTTCAGCCCGGGCTCTGCGTCACAATGTGCCAGAGCCCCGCCCCCAGGAGCTGCCCTGCCCATGGGCTGTGCCAGAGCCCCGCCCCCAGGAGCTGCTCTGCCCCCGCTCTGTGCTGGAGCCCCGCCCCGAGGAGCTGCCCCGCCCCTGAGCTGAGCCAGAGCCCCGCCCCCAGGAGCTGCCCGCACCTGGGATGTGTCAGAGCCCCGCCCCCTGGAATTTCCCCATGTTGGGTCTCTGAGCTTTGTTCTCCTGCCGCCTTCTTCCCAGCACCCCCTGCTCCCTTCCTGTGTCTGCAAACACCCCCCCTCCCCCGGGGCCAGCTGCAGTGCTCGCTGAGGCTGACTCCAGTGGCTGAAGTTGCCTCCATCTCTGCTTCACCTGGAGGGGGAGAGACAAAGAGAGGAGATGGTCCCAGGGTGTGAAACCAGAATCAGGGGGCAAGGAAAGAAGGACTGTTTGGAAAGGTGGGTTTTTTGTGGGGGGGGGGGTGAGCCAGAGGGATTCAGAAGAAGTTGGGCAGCAGAGGCTCAGGGAAATTGAGGGGAACCTCCTGGGTGTCTCAGTGTTGCCCAGGGTTTGTACAGCACCTTGCATAATATGGGGTCTGATCTCAGTCATGGTCTGTGCAGCACCTGGGAGCCCTGATGTCTGTTTCCTGATCACAGGCTCTGGGAATGGAGAGAGGGAAACCTCAGCACCTGAAGGTTAATGCAGCCCTGTGTGCAACCCCAGCTAGGGTGATCCAACAGCAAATGTGAAAAATTGGGATGGGGGTGGGGTTAATAGGCACCTATATAAGAAAAAGACCCAAAAATCGGACATCTAGTCATGCTAGTCCCTGCTGTTCTCATAAGGGGTCGGCTTAGAGAGGGTTTGGCTACACTTGCAGCTGTCCAGCGCTGGGAGTTAAAGCTGTCTTCCTACAGCTGCTTAGGGAAAGCGCTGCAGTGTGGACACACTGACAGCTACCAGCACTCTGTCATGGCCACATTTGCAGCGCTGTTGGGAGTGGTGCATTATGGGCAGCTATCCCAGCATTCAAGTGGCTGCAATGTGCTTTTCAAAAGAGGAGGGTGGGGTGGAGTGTGACACGGAGCGTGGGGGAGACAGAGCGAATGGATTTTTGGAGCTGACACTGTATCAGCTCCCTGCCTGGCAAGTTCAAGCCTCCTCCCCCACCCCTCTCTCATTCACTAAATGCAAATAGCCGCCTTTGTTTTTTTTTCTCACAGACCAGATAAGCCGCTGATCCAAAACAGACCCACCAACCCCCGTGCCCACCCGGCTGCTTCTCTCCTCAAGCAAACACCAGCTGTGGGTGTTCCAAAGGGATCCCCCTGCCTCTGCTCATTCACTGCAAACAGTAACTGTGTTTGGTTTTTAGATAAGCAGCTCCGGGAGCCTTCAGCTCAGAACAAAGCAAACAGAGGCATCACACCAAAACAAAGAGCGTTATCTCTACTTAAAAGCATTATGGGAAGGTTCCGGAGGTCAGTGACAGCGAAGTAAGATTAATCACTGTTTACACTGGCACCCCAGCGCTGCATCACCAGCTCTGTTCTCTTTATTCCTCTGGTCGAGGTGGAGCACATGCAGCACTGTAGCCAGGGAGATACAGCGCTGTATGTGCCTTGCCAGTGTGGACGGGGAGTAAGTTACAGCGCTGTAAAGCCACCACCTACACTGTAACTTTCCAGTGTAGCCAAGGCCTGAGTTGTAGTAATAATAGCAGCCAAGAATCCGGTGGCACCTTATAGACTAACAGACGTATTGGAGCATGAGCTGTCGTGGGTGAATACCCACTTAGTCAGATGCAACAATAGTCCCATATGGGCTAGTGGTCAGGATTCCTGGTTTTCACCCAGGTGGCCTGGGTTCAACTTCTGGTGTGGGAAGAGTGCAGAGCTTTTGCCCAGAGTGGAGGCAGGAAATGAAAGGAACAGGAAGGGATCCTGCCAGCAGTGGAGTTAGACAGTGTAGGGAGGGGACCCCGGAAGTGGGGGTGGGGCAGTGGTTTGTGGGGAGATGCGGGAAGGATCCCAGCAGTGCGGGAAGTTGACAACCTGGAGAGCACAGGCCTGGAATGGGGACCTGGAAGAGTGAATGTGTCCCTCTAAACCCATCAACTGCAGACTAGGCAGGCTTGGAAGGATTGTGTATTTGTTAGTAAATGTCAATTTCTGTGTAAACACACAACCCAATGGCAAAATATTTCCATCAATAATCATCAAAATTGACAGATGGGCAAAGTAAGAAACATGCTGCTTGAGAACTTATCATGTTGTAGGAGCAGCAGTGATCTGTATGCTCTGTATAACCTGTATGCTCAAAAGGTCTGTTAAACTCCCCCAGCTTGTGTCCTTTCCCGCTTTGAATGCCTGTGAAGTGGCTTTCCCACTCTCCTTTGTACCTCCAGTGAATGCCCTTCACCCGGCCCATCTGGCCAGTGGTTCGCTGTGTTACATTCTATTGCACCTCAGGGAGACTGATCTTCATCGCACCGTCCATCGCTGCGCTGTGGGACACTTACCTTAAAGGATCCTGACATCTCCACTGCCAGGCCTGTCCTGGGAGCGTGAGTATGAGTGTGACACCCTCTCCCATCCCTTCTTTTGAGCTTAGCTATCAAGCTAATAAATGTGCTGCTTTCTGCCAAACTCGGGGGAGGAGGGGCATTATTAGTCCTCTCTAAGCTTACTAACTGACCCAATTTTGGGTAACACAAGCAACATTGTTTGATCTGTTATTGTACCAAAGGGGGAGATGGTTGTCTATAAAGGAGGGTGAAGACTAAATGCCTCTGATGAGAATGGGATTTGAACCCATGCAGGCAGAGCATAATGAGGTAGCAGTCCATCACCTTAACCACTCGGTCACCTCATCTGAGTTGTCAAAAAATGGACAGGAGGAGAAATCTAAGGCCGGCAGAGATAGGGACACTAAGGAGTTTTTAAATACTAAGCGAAAGCAGGGTCTGAATGAGCTCCCCTCTCTCACCTAGTGAGGAGCTGGGGAAAGACTTCAGGAACAGACCGTGTTTGCATAGACACACCTACTCTGCCTAGCTATGCAGCATGATGGTGCCGCTTCCCCAAAATGACCAGTTTGGGATGGTCTTGGGTTACAAATGACTATAGGATTGAGTGGAATGAAATGTTATTCTCCTTCCTGTATGAGTGAAGGGCAGCAGAACATACCTAGTCCGTCCTGATGGAGGGGTAGTTGAGTGAGGAATAGCTTTTATTGGACTGCAGAGAAGTGATTGAGGACTTCACCCTAAACCAGTGGTCCCCAAACATTTCACATTGTGCCCTCTTAGCCATGGCTGTGGCCCCTCGGAAGCCACGGTCAAGAACCGGGGCTGGGAGGACTGGGGCTGTTGCTTGCTGGGGTGAGGGGTGCGGACAGGGGTAAAAGGGTCGACGCCGGGCTGGGAGCCAGAGTCTCAGGCTGAGGGTGGGTTTGGGGAAGAGCTGTGGCAGAGTGGTGCTCCCTCCCTGCCCTCTATGTGGGCTGGCTCAGGTCCTGAGGTGCCCCCATGAATGTTCCTCTCTGTCCCCCTAGGAGTCGCACCCCACATTATGGGGACCACTGAACCCTACTCGCTAAGCTGGGGCTAGTGATGCCAAACCCCCGGGAAAGGGAGAACAAGTGTGGGGGCCCCAGCACCAGAACCATGCCCCTACCTTCTGTCTGTGGCTCTACCCCCTTCCACCTATGGCCCCATCCACTGTCACTTCTCTTCCACCCCTTCCCCCACCAGCCCCACCCTATCACTCCTTTACCCCTGCCCCGCTGTGGCCCTGAGACCAGAGAAGCTCTGTGCCCCTGCTGCAGCCCCCGGGCTGTAGCAGGGAGTGGGAGCTCCTCCAGCCCTGGGGCTGACATAGGGGAGACTTCTCCAGGGGGACCTAACTTGGCCAGGGCCCCTGATCATGGGCCCCACTGTCCCCTTGGCAGTGCAAGGTTTGGGGAGGCTGAGCCCCCTTGTCATAAACAGATAGCTAAGGGTTAATGTTCTTTTACCTATAAAGGGGTAACACCAGTAACCTAAAACACCTGACCAGAGGACCAATCAGGAAACAAGACTTTTTCAAATCTGGGTGGAGGGAAGTTTGTGTGTGAGTTCTTTGTTCTTTGTCTTGTGTCTGTGGCGTCTCGGCTATGAGAGTGATTTTTCTATCTCCTGCCTTTCTAATCTTCTGTTTCCAAGTTGTAAGTACAAAGATAATAAGACAATAAGTTTCTATTGGTTTTTTTTGTATTTACATGTGTGTAGTTGCTGGAATGTTTAAATTGTATTCTTTTTGGATAAGGCTGTTTATTCATTTTTTTCTTTTAAGCAAATAACCCTGTATTTGTCACCTTAATACAGAGAGACCATTTTTATGTCCTTTTCTTTCTTTTTATATAAAGCTTTCTTTTTAAGACCTGTTGGATTTTTTCTTTAGTGGGGACTCCAGGGAATTGAGTCTGCAGCTCACCAGGGAATTGGTGGGAGGAAGAAGTCAGGGGGAAAATCTCGTTGTGTTAGATTTACTAGCCTGACTTTGCATACCCTCTGGGTAAGGAGGAAGAGAGATTAGCTATCTTGGTACTTCTATTTCCAGGACTGGAAACAGGGAGCGGGGAGTCCCTCTGTTTAGATTCACGGAGCTTGCTTCTGTATATCTCTCCAGGAACCCAGGGAGGGAACACCTGGAGGGGAGGAGGGGGAAGGGAAATGGTTTATTCCCCTTTGTTGTGAGACTCAAGGCATCTGAGTCTGGAGGTCCCCCGGGGAAGGTTTTGGGGAGACCACAGTGAGCCAGGCACTGTATAAATCCCTGGCTGGTGGCAGCTTTACCAGGTCCAAGCTGGTAACTAAGCTTGGAGGTTTTCATGCTAACACCCATATTTTGGACGCTAAGGTCCAAATCTGGAAAAAAATGTTATGACACCCCTCCCCCCTGAGCCTCCATTACGAGCCGCCTAGGCTACCACTGCTCAGTGTGTGGCCAGTCTCTGTGTTTTCTGCTGCTCGTTCTGGGGAGCCTGGCCGGCCTTAGGGGTGGTGCCCCCCGATAGCCGCCCAGGGCTCCAGAGGTCAAAGGGCACCGTGTGGCAGTGCAAAGGTGCTCACTGCTCTCCCCTGCCCCAATGCTCCTCCATGGGTCCATAGAGGTTTGAGGGGAGTAAGGAGGAACCCTATGTGCTCCATGCGTCCTGGTCACTTTTCCCACTTGGGCTGTGCTGTGAGGGGAGCATCAGAAGCTGCTGCTCTCTGCCCTCCCGCTATGCAGCCCGGCTGAGGAAAGTGACCTGGATGCAGGGAGCTCGGATGATCTCACTTCTTGCCCCCACATCCCACAGCCCCTAGGGGTGCCCAGATGAGCAGCGTTCCAGGAAGGAGTGGGGGGCAGCAATGCCAGCTGCTCCATGCTCACAGGTCAGTCTCCCCATGTGGGTGCAGGAGGGGGTGCAAGGGTTTCTGTGATGCCTATTCTATCAATATCGTCACTCAATACCAGGAACTCAAATTCACCAGTCTTAGTACTTAGACGTTTAGCGTTTGTATTTAAGCACTTCTAAAATGTGTCCCATTTTAGCTGTCTGCTATTACATTATGTAATTGAGGGAGACTCTTTCATTTCACTGTTTCTCATCAGAACCTACCTGTACATTGTCATCTTCCATCCTCTCCACCTTACTAGGCTATAGAGAATCCCTGTGAATAGTTCCTCTCCTAACGGATGTCTCTGTCTGAACCCTGTGCTCGTCAGCGCCTGTCGGCTTTCCCCAGCTCTGGGGCTGTGTCTACACCGCGCACCTTACCACGGTGCAGCTGTGCCACTCTAACCATGCCATTGTAAGGTGCGCTGTGTGGCCGTCCTTATCGCTGAGAGAGAGCTTCCCCGGCAACAAAGCCAAACTACCTCCAATGAGGGGCAGGAGCTTTGTCACCGGAGCACAGCTCCACTTATGATGCGCTGTTCACGCTGCCGCTTTTCATGGCTCAAATTTTGGCATTCGGGGAGTGTTTTTTCTCACCGCAGAGAGACAAAATTTTTAGCAACACAAGCCGAAATTAAAAAAAACTCCTCTGCAACCTATTTAATTTTACCTTTATACAACCTTATACTGCCTCCAGTTCTGGTATCCTCATTTGAAAAAGTTGTTGTGAAATTGGAGCTAGGGCAGCAAAGAGCCACCAAATGTTCTGAGGGCTGGAGAAAAATGCCTTCCAGTGAGCTATTGAAAGAGCTCAACCTGTTTAGCTTATCAAAAGAAGATTGAAAGGTGATTTCATTGAAATGTTGAAGGGCCTTAATGGAGAGAAAAGATTGGGTATTTACGGGCTCTTGAATGGAGCAGAGAAAGGCATAACAAGACCCAATGGCTGGAAAGTGAAAAGAGACAAATTCATATTACAACTGAGGCACAATAGTCAACAGCGAGGATGATTCACCACAGGAGCAAGCTACCAAGGAAAGTGGTGGATTCACCATCTCCTGATGTCATTTAATGAAGACTAGATGCCTTTCTGGAATGTGTTTGCCCCCAAAGTAGCTGTTATGTCATACAGGAGGCCTGTGATATGCAGGTTAGATGCTCTAATGGTGTCTTCTGACCATGAAGTCGACTAATTTCTGAAAAACTGAGTGTAGCATTGGGAGCAGCGTCTGATGTTTTCCTGTCTAGCCGGCTTGCTGCCTAGAACGAACGCTCCTTGAGTGGGGTGATCCACAGGGAGTAGCTCAAACCTCCAAAGTGCCTGGCCAGGGGCAGGACATTAGCCCAGCAAGGGAGGGGTGTGGCAGTGACATCACAAGGCCTTTTGCAGGACCTCAGACTATTGGTCAAAGGTGGTGGGGAGGTGGTGACCTCACAGAGAGATGCTGACATCAGCCAGGCAGGACAGGGGCGAGGGGCCAGGGAAACCTCAGAGACCTCTGTGGCTTTGCTTCAGCACGTTTCCTTCTCCAGGTCTCTCTTTGAGGACTGAGAGATTATTTGGGGTCATGGACGTGAGCGCCAGGAGGAACCTCTTTCGAGTTTCCTCCTTCCCTTGTAGTGATTTTACTAGAAAACAGCCGTCCCTGTTTAGAAGGTAAGAGCCTCCTGGAGGTTTGAAACCTGTTCAGTCTGATCTATCTGGTGACAAGTGAATTCTAGGCATGGAAAACACGAGCTTAAGGAGGCAGAATTTTATTGCGCACCTGGGATTTTGTCCCTTAGAATCGCTGGGGACATTAGGGTTTGTCCTTTTTGTTTCACCTCTTCCTCCATCCCTCCCTCCTCTTCTTCTCTTGCTTCTTTTGTCCTTTCTCCTGTTCCCTTCCCAACAACAGGACGGAGGTGTGTGTGTGTGTGTTGCAGGGAAGTCCTCTGCAGCTCCCACTATGGAAGGTCCACCCAAAAATGTGGGACTGAAATAGTGCTCGGGCAGTGATCCTCACCGGTGACCTGGGCCATCCTTTGGGCTCTCTGGTGAGAACCCTCAGCCTCCCGTCCTCCGTCTCTACACTGATTGGTTGAGCAGGGGGATATTGACAGGGAGGAGACTCAGGTCCTTGTTGTTCTCTTTTAAGATCAAGTAAATAAGTCAGAACCAGTTCTATCTTTGATTAATTTTGCTGCTTCTCTGCATTAATTGTCTCTGAGCAGTTGATGATTCCCTCTAACATTGCAGTTCTCCTCAAATACTTGCTGAATAATTACTGTCACTGTTGTTGGTCTGGAGCTCATCTGAGAGCACAGTATTCAGGTCATTCAATGTCTGAAATTCAAGATCCGAAGGTTTGTTTGAAAATCAGGGCTCTTCGGTCCTATTCCCAACACTGCCTCTGACGGGCTGTGTGACCTAAGACAAGTCAATTCTCCTTTCTCAGCCTGAGCTTCTCCCTCTTTCAAGTAGGGATAATAATGATCCGCTCTTACCTACCTCATGGTGGGTGAAGGATGCGGATCCATTTGGGAGTGTCACTAGAAGTAGTGCATAATATGAAGTTTCCCATCATGTTTACTCAGAGCAGATTATGACATAATAGATTAGCTGAAATAGTCTATTTTATTTGTATTTTTTTATTTTGAAATTGTTAATAGTAGCAACGACTTAGCTCAGATTGAAGCATCTTATCTAATGGTTGAGATGTAAGTGTCTCCTCTTTGTGTGCGAGGAGACAATTTAACACACTCTGACAAAGAGGAGATGCTTTTGTTTTGCAACAAAATATTTTTGCAAAGATCTTTCATCCCACTTGTTATGATTTTGAGAAACAAACTGGTTTAGTCTAAATGGGATTTTCGGACAGAAACGGTTTGAATGAAATTTTCCCACCATCTCGATTCCTGGGCTCTGGGGTGTTTTCATCTGTTAGAACAGGAGTCAGAACTGGTTGCTTCTCTTTCTGGCTCTGCCATCGCCTTGTTGTGTAGGCCTTGGGTAGGTCACTTCCCTTCTCCCATCTGTCCAATCGGAACAGGAACAGTTCTCGAACTATGGGCAGTTTAGAGCCCAAGTGAGATAAGGGGTATTAAAGCCCTCTGTGAAGGAGAAAGGGGAGTTTCACAGTGTTTAGCACCAAGGAATTCTAAAGTTTGCTAAAATGTCTAGTCTGTGGAAACAAGAAATGGTCGGGGGCCAAACTTATTAACCACTGCCTTTTTAAAGCCCATTCAAAGATGTGAGTCCCTATCTTTTAGGTACCTGTGGTTCTTTGCCAGCAGCAGAGAAGAGGTTCCTGCCTCCGTTTTTGTGGCCTTAACAAACCAGGTGTTGTGCCCCAGTTCTCGTCTGAGACCCCTGAAAAAGAACATCTTCCCATCCATGAACAAGACAGGACCTATCTTTCAAAGGGGAACAAAAAGACCTCTGGGACTTACAGACTAGCTAGCCTGACTGCCATAGCTGGAGAGATCCTGCAATACATTCTTAAACACTCAGTTTGTCAGCAGCACCTACAGGATGATTTGGTTCTTATGACTAGTGAGCGTGGAATTGTCAAGAACAAATCATTCCAAACCAATCCTCTTTCCTTCTTTGGCAGGGTTCTGGGCCTGGTAGAGGTGAGTAAACAATAGATGGGATCTAGCTTGGTGTTACTAAGGCTTTCGACACAGTCCCATAGGACATTCTCAGAAGCAAACGAGGGAAATGTAGTCCAGCTGCAATCAGTGTAATGTGGGTGCAGAGCTGGTTGAAAGCCAAGACTCCAGGAGCCCTTCTCCATGTTTAGCTGCCCAACGGGGAGGGTGAACCTAGTGGGTCTGGCAGGGATCAGTCCGGTGTCAGGTACTATTCTATATTTTCATGAATGATTTGGAAAATGGAGTGGAGAGCATGCTCCTAAAGTTTACAACTGGCACCAAGCACTTTGGAGCACAGGATTGAAATTCAAAACACCTTTAACAAATTGGAGACTTGGTCTTCTTGAGCCAAACTCCATGGTTAGGGCTCTCTCTCTACACTGGGCTGAAGTGAAACCCCAGAGCCAAGCACTCCTCCTGGGCAGTGAGCTCCGACCTTGAATGGTCAGATGCTGCTTAGCACTGTCAGAGCAGCTTTTGCTGGGGGATTCTCCCAGCACTTTCCAATAGCGGGAAGGTATGAAATCCCCATTTGACTGCTGGGGACAGAGCCCGAGAGTGGGGAGCAACTTGCCCAAAGTCCCCAGAAAAAGGAAAACAACCAGCAGAGGAACCAATAGGAAACCCAGCAATGGAACTCAGGAGTCCTGGGGGTGTGCTGTGGTGACCAGATGTCCCAATTTTATAGGGACAGTCCGAATTTTGGGGTCTTATCTAGGATCCTATTACCCCCCACGCCGTCCCGATTTTTCACACTTGCTGTCTGGTCACCCTAGGGTGTGCACATGTGTGGGTCCCAGCTGCTCCCTGCCCCCCTCATTGAAGCAGATGTGCAGGGTTACTGCCCTGGGAAGTGCAGGGCACCAGTGGATGTGGGGTTGGCTGGAGGTAGGGTCTGGCTTCAGGCAGGGCAAGGGCTGCGTGGCTGGCTGGCTTCAGGCAGGGGGGTGCATCAGGGGTTGGCTGGAGACAGGGCAGGGAGGATGCGGCTGGTGCAGGCAAAGCAGAAGGTGCAGGGCTGGCTGGAGACAGAGGCTGACTGCCGGCAGGGCAGGGCAGGGGGTGCAGGGCTGGCTGCGGGCAGGGCCGGTGCAAGGAAGTTTCATGCCCTAGGCGAAACTTCCACCTTGCACCCTCCCCCCCCGCACCCCTGCCCTGAGGCGCCCCACCCGTGGCAGCTCCCCCCTCCACCCTGAGGCTCCCCTCTTGTGGCAACTCTCCTGCTCTGCCCTGCGGCACCCCCCCTCGCCCGAGCTCACCCCTGCTCCGAGCACGAGCACCCCGAGCACGCCGTGGCCGCTTCACTTCTCCCACCTCCAAGGCTTGCGGCGCCTAAGCCTGCCAGGCAGTCAAGCACCCTCCTCTGAGCCACAGCAGCCCTGACAGTTGACAATAGAGGCACCTTAACCCCTGAGTTCCTTCAATGTGTCCCCCTCGGGGTCCAGCTCCGATCACCAGATACTCGGGGTATGTCTATACCACCTGCCGAATCGGTGGGCAGCGATCGATCCAGCGGGGGTTGATATATCGCGTCTAGTGTAGATGCAATACACTGAGTGCTCTCCCCTCGCCTGCTGTACTCCAGCTCGGTGAGAGGCGCAGGCAGAGTCTACGGGGAGCTGCAGCAGTCAATTCACCGAGACTGTGACATTATAATTGTTAGGCCTGAATAAAGATATAGCAGACAAAACCAGGTATGCCAACCTGACCAAAGTCAGGCTAACAGAGGTTTGTGGGTAATCCCTGAGTGGAAAACACTGAGAAGCAGCAGCATGTCTCACAAGCGCTGGGAAAAAGTGAGATAAGAGAGAAGCTGCATTCCTGGCATAGTACCAGATGTGCTGTGTTCGGGCAGCTCCTTCGAAGAACTGATAAGAGTCCTAGTTTTCGCTCCCTGGTTTTGTTCTTTGTTTGTTTTTAACTCCCCTACATTTCTAACTTTAGGCATGCATGTATACTAAAGGTGTCTAGTTTCTAGTTGTTAGAAGAAGGGGGTGGGTTGCTCCAGTGAATAATTTATGACGCGACGGAACTGTCTATATAGGCTTATACTAAGATGTAAAGAGCAGGCTGGTTCTGTCTGGAGACGAGCTGCTCTCTATTGATGTGTGCACTTGTCAATAAAGAGCTTTTGATCGGACCTTGCTGGTGTTGCCTGTCTCTCTCGTGATCAGACAACGAACTTTGCCGTCTGGGTTAGAGTCCCTGACATCTTTGGCGACTCCGCCGGGACCCGTCTGACTCTCCGGCGGGGGATCGGACCCTGAGGCAACGCAGCGCGCATCCTCCGGTTTAGAGGAGACTTGCCTGGTGATCTGATCTCTGCGTTGGCGATAAGGCGTGTTCTGTGAACCAGCTGAAACTCGTAGAAATCCAGCAACGTCCACCTACCCATTGAGTAGGGTCCAGGTTGTCGGGGTTAGAGTCCCTGACTACTTAGGTCTGGGTTAGAGTCCCAGCCCAGGTCTGGGTTTGAGTCCCAGCCTGGGTTTGAGTCTCAGTCCAGGTGTTCAAGTCCCTGGAGAAGTAAGTGAGCGCTCGACACGGGGAGGTGGGGGTTAGAGTCCCTTTACCTCGACCCGGGGAGGAGGGGTTAGAGTCCTTTCATTAAAATGAGACAAGTTGGCAGTAAGTGCCCGGGGGATGCCCTGTTGTCTCTGATACTTAGAGATTGGAAAGAGATTTCTGAGACAGCTGATCTAGTTAAATTTAAGATGAGAAATCTGTGTTGGATCCAATGGCCATCATTTACCTTTCATTTGTCCCCAACTAGAGACTGGCCGGTGGGTGAAACCTTTTCCACAGATAGGAGGAACTCCTTAAGGGATATTTTGGTTGATCTTAGGCCGAGACAAATGGATTACTTGTTTGTATGGTATAATTATAAACCCATGGAGGGATGGGTAGCTTTTGAAGCTGTTTGTATGGAGAGCTCTTGTAAAAAAATCACCCACCATATGCACCAGAGCCGCACCGGGAGGAGGACAATTTTGTTCCTGTTCTTCCCCGTCTGATGGAGTGCAAGGATTCAAAAGCAGGTTAGGGACAGTTCAGGGACAGAGGAGAATCAAGAGGGAGCATCAGAGTGATGTTCCCTCATCTTCAGAGGAATCAGGCAGCCTCACCCCCTCTGTGCAGCCTCCAGCCAGCCTTTTGCAAACTTGGTGAGGGACTGCTTTTCAAACACCCCCAATATTACAGCAGCCCTTGTCCTTGCCCTTGTGGACCCCCACTAGGTTACTTAACTCCATGAGAGAGAATGTTTCTGAGACACCTCTGATATTACAAGCCTCATTGAGAACTTATCTGGTTCTACTGGTTGCTGGGGAACATGAGATGGTTTTACCCATACCCTGTTTGCAACTTCAAATTTGTTTAACTGGCAGTGCACTATGCCTCACTTATGAGACAATCCTGAGGCAGTGGAAAGAATGTTCTGCATAATCTTTTTCACTCATGTGCCCACTTGGGCAAATGTAAATCAGTTATTAGATACTCTCATGACAGAAGATGAAAGACAAAAAGTAAAAGAAAAATCTGCAGCTCATTTGAATGCACCTTGGCTAATTACTGACCCTAACTGGAATCCCAATAATCCAGCTCAAAAGACAAAGTTGGATGGATTTTTAAAAGCTGTTTTGAATGGTATTAGAGATGCAGGGGAGGCTACTCCAAATTGGAGCAAGGTGACTGCTTGTGTCCAGCATCCAGATAAGCACCTCTCTGACTTTTGTGCTCGACTGATTTGTGAAGTTAAAAAGCATGGGAATTTAAATCCTGAAACTGATCATGGAAAGGAGATGGTTAAAATGGTTTTCATGTCACAATGTGCAAAGGATATTGCAAAAAGATTTAGAAAGCATCCAGATGGTACGCAAGGGAAAAGTTTGTCTGAAGTAGTTAGCATTGCTACTAGAATGTTTAATGGGAAAGAGAAAAAGAAAGAAAAAGACATAAGGAACGGGTTAATTTAAAAATCATCTTGGCCCCGGGATGGAAGGAGGGGGGTGCTCTGCGTTCAGGGTCAGGAATCGGCGCGGACTGTGCTTGGTGCAGGGAGGGGCTGCTTTCGGCCCCAGCTGGCTGTGAAGGAAAAAATATAGACAGAGGCGAAGCAAAGGAAATACAAGTTACAGAACTGAAATTACATTTGCAAAGCTTAACTGTCCAGGTAAGATCCAACAGTGTGCCTTTGTGACCCTGGAGTCGGTGTGGCTTGGTGACACCAAAGAAGCCACAGGCAGCCGACCTGGACTGGAATCTCTGAAAGAGACGCCGCAGGAGATTCCAGGGTGTAAAAGAACAGCCCTCCCAAGAGCAGAAGCATGTTGGAAATTCTGGACAAGCTGTATACAGGATAATCTCCCTTCCACCTCTCCCCCTCCTCTGAACATTATACACAGAAGTGGCCAGTCTGGACGTACGTGTGTAAGTATGAAAGGAGCTTCGGGCTTGGGGCATTAATATTTTCCTGAGTGATGTGGGAGCGTTCCCAACAATCTCCGTTGTTGTTTTATTATTTTATTAACGAAGCTTTAAAATTCAGTTATATGGTGTGTTTTCTTTATCTTCCCCCAACGATCCTGTAGTGTCAGCCTGATCATCTGACATGAGGGATAGATTGGTAACAGAAATTTGTCACAGTTTGGTGAGCAATTAAGAAGGGGGGAGCCCTGCAGAATTTACACCATCTATTTGTTTTACCCTTGTTATTTTGTGTTTGCTTTGCTTGGTACTGTTGGTGTTATATGCTGAGAACTGCATGAGTAAAAGTGAGTCCTAATAGGATAAGGAAACACTAGTTTGGTTCTGGTTCTGTTCTATTTAACCAGTTACTGTTGTTGTTTTTTTCTCTGTTCATTTGGGTGTTAGGAGTGTGGGTGGAACTGAACCTCTTGTTCGTAATTCCTCGGAGTGGAAGCCATGTGTGCGAGACAGCTCTGAGGTTAAATTGAGATCCTTCTGTCCTGTCCCCTGTAGCGGTCAGTGTATAGAAGTGGGAAAGTCTGGCTTAGACTGTAATTCCCTCTGCTCTCTGTGTAATTCTCTTTTCTGTTTAAGTGTCAAACAGATGAATGAGTCTCTGGGTAAACCCTCTAAGAGTAGTCCTTCAAATTATATGTTAAGTAAATGGCCTTTGCCCAATGGGCCATGTGTCTTCGTCTAGGTGGCAAGCCTCATGAAGGAGGACTCGGGTAGTCTTGTGAGTAAGAATGTTTAAGGGAAGAGACCAGGAGGGGTGGGGGGCTAGTTGAGAAGCCCACCCTCCTAGCTAAACTGGTAGTGGAAGAAGTTGGTGCCTATGGAAGGGACGGTTCAGTGAGAAAAGCAGGATCGGGCCCAGGCGGGCAGGCAACAGACAGAGAGATTGGAAAACAGGTTGGAAAACTTTAAGGGTGTAGTGGAAGGAAGGAGTCAGTAAGTGTAAGCATGGGGATTTCAAATACCCAGAACTTACTTGGAATGGTGATTTGAGTTGATAAAAGTGGCTGTTGGGAGACAAGCAAGTGATTTAAGGGAGAGTGAGAAGTTAACTCTGTAGTTGCTGGAGGAAACAGCAGTTGAACTTTGTAAAAATGCTAAAGAGGAAAGTTCTTGGTGTCTTTGAAATGTTTGTAAATAAATTGAGGCAAAGAAATTGTTAATTGCAATCATTTAGAATTTAGTTAAATTAGCTGAAGAATGTATATAGTGCTATGTAATTGAAATTTTATTAGGCTGTAAGGGCACTATAAGTAGTGATGTTTTCTTTCAGTGTTTGAAAGCAAGAGTTAAAAGTAAAAAGCAAGCCAGAAAGCATCTGTATTCATGCAAATTATCTAACTGATAAGGTAGGAGCCACTGAAACCTGGGCTGCCTATGAAACACATAAAATATGGGATAATTCCTCTGTTTTTCCTGAAATCAACAAGGGTATTTGTCTATTTTAAGCAATGATTGTCTGCCCAGAAGGGGTAGACCTCTGTTTTTTTGTCTTTCAGATAATCAGAGAAAACTGATGCCAGCTAAACAGCATTCAACGTACCATGCATTTACTGGCACAATAGAAATTATGTTTTGTGTTCTATGTTCTGTCTTGTGGTGTTTGTCTTGTGGCCGGAATTTTTGTGTTTAATATTTTTATAAAATAATCTAGTTTAAAATCAAACAAAAAGGTTAAATTAAAATGCAGATACTTGTTTTGTTCAACTTGGAATACAAAGTGTTTAGATAAATCAGGAGAATGTGATATACTAAAGTCTAATGCATTTCCTTAAGTAAGGAAAAGAAACTTTATTGGTCAAATTGTTAATTGCAAAAATTGTTGTTAAAATTTGCATACCAACAGTCTTTGAAAGCAAGGACATGAAAAGTTAACCCACTCCCCATATTGTACATGGGATCTTTCTGGCTACCTCAGATTTCTAGCCAGAGGGCTGGGGATGGTGGAAGGCTATTGGACTAGAGGTTGTATTGAGTGAACTCCTCAAAGTGGGTGTGCTTGTCCTGGCTTGTTGCTCGAAAGCTCTGTAATAAGGTTATTTTAGTAAAAGGGTGTGTGTGGCATATATTAAATAATAAGACTAATGTACTGTATAATGACAATGTGTAGGTGTTCATTGTTGGGAAAAAGGTGTATAAGTAAAAAGTGAAAGTTTCCTTTGCAGGTTAAAAGAAGCCAAGAAGGGAAGAAGCACAAAGAACAGAATGAATTAACTGAAAAAATAAAATAAAATAAAATAGCAAGCTCAGGCTATAGATAAGACACTGACTCCATTCAAGGACACTGCTCACAGTTAAGACTTGGTTAACAACCAGGAAAAGGAGGGCTTGAATTTGCCCATGCAGCTATGAGATCTGAAAAACACTGCCAGGCACTAATGAAATGTGTTAAGTTTTTTTTCTCACAGGTAAGGAAGCGCTACCCAAAGACCCTAGCAGCCCTGCCACTCCTTGGAACCAGGAGACGGGATTGATGTAAAGGTCCACCAACGAAAGACTGCCTTGGCTCCATGCTGGAAAGGCCCTTAAGTCCTGATGACTACCAACACCGCTGTGAAGTACCAAAGACTGACTGCTTGGACCCAAGATTCTCACTGCAAAAAGACCCCTCCACATTGGGAGAATTCTCCTACTGATGATTAGCCTATTTCACCTTCTAGCTCCACTGTGCCTTCTGGACAGTAGGGAAAAAGTACAAGGTGAAGTGCTAGTAGCCTCTCCCTTATCCACTGACAGATCTACTGTGCCTTTGAATTTTTCTAGAAAAAGCAAAACCATTACAGGGTGATGTGCTAGTAACCTCTCCCCTATATGATGCTGCACCAAGACTGTTTTGGGAAAGAAGAAGGAACACTCACTCCACTGAAATTGCTAAAGTCCAGGAATTCCTGACTAGAAAGGGCATTAAGAACTGACCCCGGTGAAGAAACAAAGAATTGTACACTGGCAGAAAAAATTTGTGGGACCCATGCTTGGGAATGTGGTATTGATTGGATTTTGGGGTTTATTCTACAGGCTGTGCCCTGTGTTGTGGATAAATTCTTCAGCATGTATTGCTCTCTCTAATTGGATTTTAAATAACAAGTACCCGAAGAGTTTGTTCTGCCACTGGAAATTTTACCTGTATTGAAACCATTCCAGTGACTAATAATGTAACCCCCTCCTATGCTATTAATGTCAATGCCTTTTAAAAGTACCTGAAAATAGTTAAATAACAAATGTAATATAGTACTACACCAAGGAAAGATGGTATTAAATATCACTGAGGCTGGGAAGGCATTGCAGTGGGATCTAGTATGTTTGGAGATTCAGAATTTCCTGAATGACCAGCTGATGGCCATTTGGAGTGATCTTGAGTACCAGACTTGGCCCACTGCCCTTACAGACACATCAGGAGTACCATCTGATCTGTGGTCATGGAGATATACTAAAGACTTTCTGGGTGGAAGTGTAAACATTTACAGTGCTCCTTCCAAGCATTTGGACTGGGGGGTGTGGGCTTCCACATACCGAATCCTGACGGGTCCATGGGGAGGATGCACATGGGACTGGATTATTCACCGAAACATCTGGGAAATTAGACCACTTGGTATACCTAACTGATTTATAGTCAGTGCCCCAATCCCTTAGTTGTCAGACAAACAGGATTCCACTCTTTTGTCCGTGCACTCATTCCTGGATTGTGGGTGGCTAAGCTCAAGAGAGCAGTTGTAAATATTTCTGCAGAGCTTGAAAAAAAACCGCTAATGCATTAATAGATCGCTTTCCAAAAGTTGCAACGAAAGACTGATGAAGTAGCAGAAGTAACTTTGCAAAATAGACGTGTGCTAAATGCCATGAATGCTGAATTAGAGAGGGGCTTGTGCTCGCATTGGGGAAAAATGTTGCTTTGCTGTTAATCACTCTGGCTTAATTGACAAAGATTTACAAGCTATTAAGAATGTTGCTGTTGTTTTCCATGCTATATCTCTTGATCACACTTTTAGTTTTAAGGACCTCCACTCAGACCTTGGGTCATGGTTTACTAGCCTCCCCCGTACAATTGTTAAATGGATATGTGTCCCAAGAGTCCCATTATGGTCCTCTAGGGACAAAGGGGGGGATTGTTAGGCCTGAATAAAGATATAGCAGACAAAACCAGGTATGCCAACCTGACCAAAGTCAGGCTAACAGAGGTTTGTGGGTAATCCCTGAGTGGAAAACACTGAGAAGCAGCAGCATGTCTCACAAGCGCTGGGAAAAAGTGAGATAAGAGAGAAGCTGCATTCCTGGCATAGTACCAGATGTGCTGTGTTCGGGCAGCTCCTTCGAAGAACTGATAAGAGTCCTAGTTTCCCAGCCTCCTTGTTTTCGCTCCCTGGTTTTGTTCTTTGTTTGTTTTTAACTCCCCTACATTTCTAACTTTAGGCATGCATGTATACTAAAGGTGTCTAGTTTCTAGTTGTTAGAAGAAGGGGGTGGGTTGCTCCAGTGAATAATTTATGACGCGACGGAACTGTCTACATAGGCTTATACTAAGATGTAAAGAGCAGGCTGGTTCTCTCTGGAGACGAGCTGCTCTCTATTGATGCGTGCACTTGTCAATAAAGAGCTTTTGATCGGACCTTGCTGGTGTTGCCTGTCTCTCTCGCGGTCAGACAACGAACTTTGCCGTCTGGGTTAGAGTCCCTGACATAAGTATAATCTAATATCTCATTGAAAGGTGACAGGGCCAGAAAGAGTTAATTAACTCACCTCACCGACTGACCTGACCCGTGGGTGAACCTTAAAAACTGGTTAACAAGATATGTAAATGAACAGAGCTTTGAAATGCAAGTCTGCAGTGTTAGAGGTAGAAGGGGAGGTGTTTGCTCAGGTCTTGTGATGTCAGCAAACAAGTCTTGTCTATTGCTATAGTTTTAATTCAAAGAGCAAAAAAAGAATATTAACATTTATGATGATACTTGAGTGAAATAGTATTATTGTCTGTGTCTCTTTGAAGGTTGTGGTAATCTGTATCTGAACTGTTTGATGGATGTACTAATTGCCAGGATGTTTGGAAGAAGAGTTAAGCCTATTGTTTTCTCAGGCTGAAAGGCTGCTGGAAATGTTTAAGAACCTGGGACACGATCCTTCTTCATCTCAGATCTGCTTTGGGTTTCAAGAGGGGGAAACCTTAAGCCACAAGGATTGAGATCCCCAGTCATTGACTGGAGCCACCCTGAATATGGACATTGGATTATAACCTATGGACTATTTCTAAAAGGACTTTTGGCAACTACAAGCTCATCTCTACTTTGTATCTGAACCTCAAAAATTGAATTCAAGTCTATATGTCTATGAATCTTTTAACCAACACTCACTCTCTCTCTTTTCTTTTCTAATAAATTTTAGCTTAGTTAATAAGAATTGGCTATAGCATGTATTTTAGGTAAAATCTAAGTTATAATTGAACCTGGTTATGTGGCTGATCCTTTGGGATCGGAAGAATCTTTTCTTTTATATGATGAAGTAAGATTTTCAGGAATCATCATCATATCTAACAGGTGTGTCTGGACGGAGGCCTGAGGCTGGGTACTTTAAGGGAACTGCGTGGTTTAAACTTCTAAGTAACCAGTGAGGTACTACAGAAGCTGTTTTGTGCTGGCTTGGTAAATCTAAGTATTGAAATAACCAGCAGCGTTTGGGATTTGTCTGCCCTGTTTTGTTTGCAATTCACTCTGATTGAGTGAGCTGAGCTGGCTCCCACGGGCAGCACCGTCACACCTACAGCCAGGCTGCAGAGGTCCGGGGGATCTTAGGGGCCTTGGGGTGCACAGATACCTATGTCCAGGCCATAGCGGTCCCTGGGGGGCTTAGAGAGTTTGGGGGGGACACAGATACCAATCTCCATGCTCTAGGGTCCCATGGGGGCTTAGAGGGTTCGTGGGGGGCACATATTCCTACATCCAGGCTGTAGGGTTACCAGGGGGGCTTAGGGGGTTAGTGGGGGGCAAAGATACCTACGTCCAGGCTGGAGGCATCCTGGGAGTCTTAGGGGATTTGTGGGGGCCAAAGACACCTATGATGTCCAGGCTGTAGGGGTACCAGTGGGTTTTAGGGGTTCGAGTGGGCACAGATACGTATGTCCAGGCTGTATCGTTCCCAGGGGGGGTTAGAGGTTTCGTGAGGGGCACAGATATCTACGTCCAGATTGTAGATGTCCCGGGAGGGGGGGGTTAGGGGGGTTGTGGGAGTGCAAATACCTATGTCCAGGCTGTAGGGGTTCCTGGGGGCTTAGAGGGTTTCTGAGGGGCACATATACCTACGTGCACACTGGAGTGTCGCAAGGGGCTTATGGAGTCTATATGGGGTACAGATACCAATGTTCTGGCTGTATAGGTCCCTCGGGGGCTTAGGGGGTTTGTGGGGGGCACAGATACCTAAGTTCAGGCTGGAGGGATCTCTGAGTGTCTTAGGTGTTTGGTGGGAGGCACAGATACCTACGTCCAGGCTGCAGGGGTCTCGGAGGGGCTTAGGGTCTGTCACGGAGTGTGGGGGAGTCCGGTCCTGCACCCCTCTTCCTGGGACTCACAGTGACTCTCAGCCAGCCAGTAAAACAGAAGGTTTATTGGACAACAGGAGCGAAGGATACAGCAGAGCTTGGAGGCACAAGCAGGACCCCACAATCAAGTCCTTCTAGGGGTTCAGGAAACTTAGTTCCCAGTTTGGGAATCCCTGAATTCCAACCACCCAGACCAAAAGCGAAGCTGAACTAACCCAACTCCCTCCAGCTGGCCATTTGCTGTGTCCAGCTTCCCGGGCAAAGGTGCTGACCCCTCCCCGCGCCTAGCTCATGTTACAGGCTGAGCACGTGTCCGGTCCTAAAGTCACCCCCTGCTCTCCCATCCCCCACAGAGACAGTCCCTACTCCATCACAGTAATGCACAGAGCATTTCCCGCATGGAACAACAGTGACACCATGTGGCCACGCTCGGTAACGCACAGAGCATTTCTCATATGGAGCAACTGTGACACCGTGTGGCCAGGCAGGGTAATGCACAGAGCATTTCCCGCATGGAGCAACATTGACGCCTTGTGACCACACCAGCTAATGGACAGAGCATTTCCCCCGTGGAGCAACAGTGACACCATGTGGCCACACAGGGTAATACACAGAGCATTTCCTGCATGGAGCAACAGTGACACCATGTGGCCATGCGGGGAATGCACAGAGCATTTCCTGGATGGAGCAACAGTGATTCCATGTGGCCACGCAGAGTAATGCACAGAGCATTTCTCTCATAGAGGAACAGCGACAACATGTGGCCATGCAGGGTAATGCACAGAGCATCACGCCTATTTAGAGGCTGTAGAGGTCCCTGGGGGACTTACGGGTCATCGGGGGCACAGATAGCTACGTCCAGGCTGGAGACATTCCGGTGGGCATTAGGGGCTTCATGAGGGGCACAAATATCTACGTCAGGGCTGGAGAGGTCCCTGGATGGCTTAGGGGGTTGTGGTGAGCATAGATACATACGTCCATGCTGTAGTGGTCCCTGGGTGTTTAAGGAGTTGGTAAGGGTCACAGAAACCTACATATGGTCTGGAGGGGTCCCTGGGGGACTTAAGGGTTTGTGGTTGCGCAGATACCTACGTACCGGTTGGAGGGGGCCCTGGGGAGCTTAGGGGGTTTGTGTGGCGTACACATAGCTATAACCAGGCTGGTGGGGGCCCTATGGGTCTTAGAAGGCTGGTGGGGGGGCAGAGATACCTATGTAGGGACTGGAGAAGTCCTGGGGAGGGCTTTGGGGGTTCCTGGAAGTCATAAATATCTACGTCCAGGCTGGAGGAGTTCTGGGGGTATTAGGGAGTTGTGCGGGGGCACAGATACCTATATCGAGGCTGTAGGGGTCCTGGGGTTGCTTTGGGGAATTTTGGGGTACAGATACCTACTTCCATGCTGTAGGGGTCGCTGGGAGGATCAGTGGGTTCGTGAGGGTGCACAGATATCTACGTCCGGTCTATAGGGATCCTGGGGGGGGGCTTAGGGGTTTGTAAGGGGCACAGATACATTCATCCAGGCAAGAGGGGTCCTAGGGACCTTAGGGGATTCATGCTGGGCACAGATACCTGCGTCTAGGCTGGAGGGTTTTGGGGGTCTTAGGAGGGTTGTGTGGGCACAGATACCTATGTCGATGCTGGAGGGGTCCTGTCATGTCTTAGCGGATTCGTGGGGTCAGAGATACCTACATCTAGGCTGGAGGGGTTCCGGGGGGATTAGGTGTGTTTGAGGGGGGAACAGATACCTACATCCTGATGGTAGGTGGCCCTGGGTAGCTTAGGCGGTTTTTGTCGGTCACAGATACAAACATCCATGCTGTAGGGGTCCCGAGGGACTTTGTGGGGCTCTAGGGGTCACAGATACCTACCTACAGTCTGGAAGGTTCCTGTGGGTATTAAGGGGTGTGTGGGGCATACAGATGCCTACATCTGGGCTTGTGGGTTCCCTGGGGGGCTTAGAGGTTTGTGGAGAGCACAGATACCATTATCCAGGCTAGATGGGTTCTGGTGGGATTAGGGGGTTGTGGGGGGCACAGATACCTATGTAAGCAGAAGCAGGATGAACTCTACCCTCACATCTGGTGGTGAATTATGGCAAGTGTGGAAAAGGTTTTCAGGGTCTGATCATGTTTGCATAGACACACTCACCGTGCATGACACGGCCACGGCAGCCTGGGATGGTTACTTTGGCAGCTATGGTATCCCCAGTTTATTTGTTGTTGGGGTGTGAGATGTGGAGTGTTGTCACCCTGATTGTGTGGATGAGGAACTGTGAAACAGCTTTGAGACAGGGATTCTCACCATCAGTTGAGTGGCACTCACTAGACAAGGGAGTGGGCTCCTTGGGTGAGCTAGCGGCACCAATTGCACTTTTTTTCTTTTAACAGTTGAATAGCAGTGTTGATTTTTTATTCTCTTAAAAGTTGAATTTCTAGGTTCTTGAGCTGAAATCACTGAAAAGATGTGTTAGCTTGTGGGGGACTCTGAAACTGTATTGCAGAACACAGTAGTTGGCAGACAGGAGCAGTTTGTGGGAGTGTCCCATGGAGTGAGGTGAGTCTAGCAGTTTTGGGGGACAGCTGGAGCAGAACACAGGTCGGCTGGCAGAGCAGCTGGTGGACCGAGCTGAGCAGTTTGTGGGGAAGGCAAAAGCAGAATCCCATGGAGAGGCAGAGCAGTCAGCAGTGGACCACATAAGGTGCCCCTTTCTACTCAGGCTGGCAGGGGGAAAAACCCTGCAGATAGACTCTTGAACTCTGGGGTTGCGTAACTGTGGGTGATTTTGGGGTTGCTGGACTCTTGAAATGTTGGAGATATTGGACTTTGGAGCCTTGGGGTGATTTGGGGATTGCTGGACTCATGAGCCCAGGGAAAAGGACACGGCCTAGTTGAGGTGTTTTCCCAATTTAATGCTATGTTGTTTATCTCACGTCATTAAACATTTTCTGCTACACTCAGACTCTGTGCTTGCGAGAGGGGAAGTATTGCCTTTTTGAGGCACCTAGGAGTGCATATGTAAAATTTTCCCATGTCACTGGGTGGGGGCTCGAGCTGGTTTGCATTACATTGTAGGCAAGGGACCCCTATGTATTGAACCCAGTCCTTGCTGCTATCAGTTCAGCCTGGCAGAAGGGTTCCACCTACGTCCAGGCTCAAGGGGTCCCTGGGGGGCTTAGGGAGTTCGTGGGGGGCACAGATATCTAGGTCCAGGCTGTAGGGGGTCGGAGGGGGGCTCAGGAGTTTGGTGGGGGGCACAGATACCTACGTCCAGGCTGCAGGGGTCCCAGAGGGACTTAGGGGGTGTCACGTAGTGTGGTGGAATCTGGCCCTGCACCCCTCTTCCTGGGACACACAGTGACTCAGCCAGCCAGTAAAACAGAAAGTTTTTTTGGCCAACAGGAACGAAGGATACAGCAGGGCTTTTGGGCACAACCAGGACCCCTCAATCGAGTCCTTCTGGGGGTTCAGGAAGCTTAGTTCCCAGTTTGGGATTCCCTGAATTCCAACAACCCAGCTCCAAACCAAAACTGAACTAACTCCCTCCAGCCAGCCCCTTCCTTTATTCAGCTTCCTGGGCAAAGGTGCTGACCCCCTCCCAGCAGCCTAGCTTAAGTTACAGGCTTAGGTCCTGTCCCTCAC
>NW_026115070.1:3182223-3279687 GCF_025201925.1 Gopherus flavomarginatus
CAATCAGGCCTTGGCTACACTGGAGAGTTACAGTGCAGGTGGTGGCTTTACAGCGCTGTAACTTACTCCCCGTCCACACTGGCAAGGCACATACAGCGCTGTATCTCCCTGGCTACAGTGCTGCATGTGCTCCACCTCGACGAGAGGAATAAAGAGAACAGAGCTGGTGATGCAGCGCTGGGGTGCCCGTGTAAACAGTGATTAATCTTACTACGCTGTCACTGACCTCCGGAACCTTCCCATAATGCTTTTAAGTAGAGATAACGCTCTTTGTTTTGGTGTGATGCCTCTGTTTGCTTTGCTGTGAGCTCAAGGCTCCCGGAGCTGCTTATCTGAAAACCAAACATAGTTACTGTTTGCAGTGAATGAGCAGAGGCAGGGGGATCCCTTTGGAACACCCACAGCTGGTGTTTGCTTGAGGAGAGAAGCAGCCGGGTGGGCACGGGGGAGGGGGGGTCTGTTTTGGATCAGCGGCTTATCTGGTCTGTGAGGAAAAGAACAAAGGCGGCTATTTGCATTTAGTGAATGAGAGAGGGGTGGGGGAGGAGGATTGAACTTGCCAGGCAGGGAGCTGACACAGTGTCAGCTCCAAAAATCCACTCGCTCTGTCTCCCCCACGCTCCGTGTCACACTCCACCCCCACCCTCCTCTTTTGAAAAGCACATTGCAGCCACTTGAATGCTGGGATAGCTGCCCATAATGCACCACTCCCAACAGCGCTGCAAATGTGGCCATGACAGAGTGCTGGTAGCTGTCAGTGTGTCCACACTGCAGCGCTTTCCCTAAACAGCTGTAGGAAGACAGCTTTAACTCCCAGCGCTGGACAAACTGCAAGTGTAGCCAAACCCTCTCTAAGCCGACCCCTTATGAGAACAGCAGGGACTAGCATGACTAGATGTCCCGATTTTTGGGTCTTTTTCTTATATAGGTGCCTATTAACCCCACCCCCATCCCAATTTTTCACATTTGCTGTCAAATCACCCTAGCAGGGGTTGCACACAGGGCTGCATTAACCTGCAGGTGCTGAGGTTTCCCTCTCTCCATTCCCAGAGCCTGTGATCAGGAAACAGACATCAGGGCTCCCAGGTGCTGCACAGACCATGACTGAGATCAGACCCCATATTATGCAAGGTGCTGTACAAACCCTGGGCAACGCTGAGACACCCAGGAGGTTCCCCTCAATTTCCCTGAGCCTCTGCTGCCCAACTTCTTCTGAATCCCTCTGGCTCACCCACCCCCACAAAAAAACCCCACCTTTCCAAACAGTCCTTCTCTCCTTGCCCCCTGATTCTGGTTTCACACCCTGGGACCATCTCCTCTCTTTGTCTCTCCCCCTCCAGGTGAAGCAGAGATGGAAGCAACTTCAGCCACTGGAGTCAGCCTCAGCGAGCACTGCAGCTGGCCCCGGGGGGAGGGGGGGTGTTTGCAGACACAGGAAGGGAGCAGGGGGTGCTGGGTAGAAGGCGGCAGGAGAACAAAGCTCAGAGACCCAACATGGGGAAATTCCAGGGGGCGGGGCTCTGACACATCCCAGGTGCGGACAGCTTCTGGGGGAGGGGCTCTGGCTCAGCTCGGGGGCAGGGCAGCTCCTCGGGGCGGGGCTCTGGCACAGCCCATGGGCAGGGCAGCTCCTGGGGGCGGGGCTCCAGCACAGAGCGGGGGCGGAGCAGCTCCTGGGGGCGGGGCTCTGGCACAGAGCAGGGGCGGAGCAGCTCCTGGGGGCGGGGCTCTGGCACAGCCCGTGGGCGGGGCAGCTCCTGGGGGTGGGGCTCTGGCACAGCCCATGGGCAGGGCAGCTCCTGGGGGCGGGGCTCCAGCACGGAGCGGGGGCGGGGCAGCTCCTGGGGGCGGGGCTCCAGCTCAGAGCGGGGGCGGAGCAGCTCCTGGGGGCGGGGCTCGGGCACAGCCCATGGGCAGGGCAGCTCCTGGGGGTGGGGCTATGGCACAGCCCGGGGGCAGGGCAGCTCCTGGGGGCGGGGCTATGGCACAGCCCGGGGGCAGGGCAGCTCCTGGGGGCGGGGCTCTGGCACAGCCCATGGGCAGGGCAGCTCCTGGGGGAGGGGCTCTCGCACATTGTGACGCGGAGCCCGGGGTGAACAGCTGCTTTCTGGAGCTGCAGGCGGGGGAAGGGCGGTGGGACATTGTGACCCGGAGCCCCCGGGGGATGAGAGGCGCTGGGGGGCAGGAAAGTTACTCTGCCCCAGGGAGCCTGGGAGAAGCCTTGAAGGCGTCTCAGCCCCAGTGGAGCTGCAGGAGGATCCGCCCGCCCGCCCTGCTGGGATGCGGGGGCCGGGGCCCGGCCGTCGTGTGGGGGGGAGGGGCGAACCCCGGGACAGGCGGGGGGGGGGCGGTGTATTAAATCCCTCCCCATAGCAATGTGCTACTCCCGGGCACTGCGCATACCCAGTAACAGCCGCTGAAGCCGCTGCCCTTCCCCCTGCCCGGACCAGCGGTAACGTTCCGCCGGGCGCTGGGGGCGGGGCTGGAGCGGGGCGGGGAAGTGACAGGGAGCGTGGGAGGGGCGGGCGCAGAGCAGGAAATTGATGGGCAGGGGGGGTCAGGTAGCTGGAGGCAGGGTTCGTGGGGGGCTAAAGGGCACAATCCGGGCTGTGGGGAGGAGCAGGAGTTGAGCTCAGGGGGAGGCGCTGGCAGAGCCCCCCCTTTGGTGTGAGGGCGGAGGTGTCGAGGGGGGAGGAGAAGCCGGAGTTGCAGGGGGGGGAGGTCACTGGGGTGGGGGTGTAGATCTGTCTCTGTGCAGCCAGGACATTCCCGGGGTGGGAGGGAGGTGAGTTAACTGGATACTGTCCCTGTTAATGCCACTTCCTCCCACACACACATTCTCTCAAGCTTTCCCCTTTTCTCTCTCATTATCACACGTGGCTATAAAATCCAGGGAGATTCTCCTCTCCCCTCCCCCAATGATCAGCTCTCTAATTGCCTCTGATTTTCCCTTTTCTCTCCATACTTCTCAAATGTCAATTTAAAATCTCTCCGATGGAGGGTGGATTTTCCCACCCATTTCATCTGCAGCGATTTGTCCTTGTTTGGGTGGGAAATTGTTGCCCTGAGTCATTCCCCAGAACATGGCTCCCACTGGAGTGGGATGGGATGAGGTTCCCGTTCTCTGCCAGGGCAGGGAAGGGAAGGGAGGAGCACATCCCCCATGGAGACTGCCCAGACCCCATTTCCTAATTCCCCTGCGGCCCCCTTCCATTGTCCAGGGAGCCTTCCAGCTCCCCACCCCGCCCTTAAATCAGCTCCTCAAAGGGCTCTGAGCTGCTCACGTGAATGGTTGCCCCGTGGCCGGGGGGGACCATCACATTCTGTTTATGTATTGGACAGTCATATAAAATCCAGTCCAACAGTCCCCCTTTTCCACTAGTTATTTAATAGCAACATCAAATCCCCTCCGATCTTGGTGGTTTTCTCTCATGTTATCAAATGTCGTTTGTGACAGGGTTCTCTCTGCGTGTCTCAAAGATTGATATAAAATACCCCAAACATTTGCCCCACTTCTCTCTAGTTGTTTTATTTCTAATTGAATATGATGGGTTGTTTCCCAATGTGCTAAGATGCAGCCGCCTCTGGGGTGGATCCATGGTGGCCATTATTTGCTAGTGACAGCCCGTGGATCTTTCTTGCCCTCCAGGCCTTCCATTCTCCTCTTAAAGAAGCACTCCCCAGGCTCCCTCTGCCTGTGTGACTGGCCAGCAGGAGGTGGTGTTAACTTTCTAGCCACTTCTCACACTCTGTGAGGTAACACTTGCAGGGGCAGGGAAGGTGTCTGTGTGGGGAGATTGCAGCTGAAGGGGCATTGTGGTAGGGGGAGGCCTCTGGGTGGCTGGGCAGGGGGTACCCTAGTCAGGTTGGTGGGTTGTGGAGGTTTGGGGTTTTCGGGGGTGGTGGTTCTGATGTGCCCATCCCTGAGGCTATGGGTCCTGGAGGTGGGTATCGCTGGGGGCCTGGTGGCTGCAGAACAGTGGGGGTGGGTGTCTCTTGGGGAGGCGGGACAGAGGGTTAGAGGGAGCCTGGTTCTGTGCCAGGGGCTCTGTCTGTGCTTCCCCCGCTGGTTCCTGGTTTTGTTGCCATGCCCAGTGCACAGAGCTGGGGGAGGGGATCCCTGGCACTAGGTGAGGGCATGCCAGGGAAGCAGAGTGATGGGTCGCACTGTAAAGCATCAGGGGGTCACACTGGGCAGAGGAGAGGGTCCCAGGCAAATGTCAGGGTAGATCGTTCTGGAGAGTGGGGAAGTTCCTAGGCAGGCAGTGAGGGACTGAGTTCCCAGTGGGGAGGGGGTCCCTTGAGGGGGTCCCTGGCTGCTGGGGGCTCTTGGTGGGGGGAACCCTTTGGGATTCCCAACCTGGCAATCATGGTGTGGTGGGGGTTCTCTGGCCGGTGGGGCTTTGAGGGGTATCTGGGGTCCCTGGCCAGGGACTCTGGGGGCTGCGTCCCAGGGAATATCTGATGGGATCCTGGCTGGGGGGTGTCTGGGGCCCCTGGCTGGGGGGTCTGGGCTCTGGGTACTAGGGGGTGTCTGGGGGCTGCTGCTAACCATGATCCTTCTCTCTGGTCAACTTGTACCAGAGTCCTGGCTCCTAGTCACCAGGTCACCAAGTCCATTCCCCAGTCACGTGCCCTGTCACTGTGATAACTTTCTGTCCACTTAGCAAACACTGTTAGTGTGAATTCACAGAATTTACTTTTCTCCTCTTTTGAAAACTGCAGGAGCTTTCGGTTCCGTTTGGAAAATTTTTGCCCCCAGTCCTTGTCCTAGATCTGCGGGGGTGAGGGAGGTGGGAAGGGAGTCAGCACTGCCACACGATGGTCTTTTCCACAGCCTTCTGAACTCAATCTTTCTGAAATCCGGTGTCATTGAGACCGTTGTTAATCCAGAGTCACTGTATGGAAAGAGAAGGAGTGATTCCAGATGGACAGTGGGTCAAATGAGATCAGCCATTCTCCCTGTGAGGAGGGGCTCCCATTAGCTGCTCTCCCCAGAGAGCTAAAGGAGGGAAGCTGCTCATACACTCCGTCCCTCTCTGCTCAGGATATTGGGGTTCAGCTTCCTGGGTCAGATGCTGCAGACTCCATTGTGATCTGGGAGACCAGGCTTGGCAGCTGCTGCTCCCCCAGTGGGGCTCTGTGCTGGGAAGTGACCTTAATTAAAGCTTCTTCTCTGCCCGGCCCAGGGGATGACTTTCTGCAGCTGGTCCTAGCCCCCTAGGGCAGTCCTGGGCCCTGTTACTACTAAATTCTGAGCCAGAGTCTCCAGGTAACTGAAAGACCTCAGGGAATGTCCTAGGGTCTGGCAAGAAAGTGACTCTGCACAAACAATACCACCTCATTTCTCCTCCCATTAGCGGTTGCCAGGAGGAAATCCAGCCATGGGAGAGCAAAGCCCCCAGGAATGGGACTGTCCCAGCCAGAGGGGCAGGGAGAGAGGACAGGGGAAGGAGAGACTGAAAGGGGCAGTGGGAGAAATGAATGTGGGGGAGAGATTTCCAGCTCTCTAGTCCACCCAGACACATGTATTGCTGCATCCTGGGGCAGAACCACTTTCCAGTGAACAAAACAAAGATCAGACAGAGCAAAAGCCAGTTCCTGACTCCATATTCCCCCTGCTGGGGTGTGGCTGCCGTGGGGTCAGTGTCTGAGGGAATCCCCCACAGTGACTCCTTTGGTTCTGCTCTTATCTAGCCTTGTGTTCAGAGAAGGGGTGAGGGGAGAGAGAAGGGAGGTTAAAAATGTGTCTGTGGACTTAGCCTGGCAGGAGGGGCCAGGTCTAAATTGTAATAAACAGATTGAGCATTTCCCAGCATGACAGAATCTAGGGTGTCTGTCTGCAGGGAAAGGGCCTGGGGGAATTGTGATGTGAAATTAACTAAAACCGGTTCTGAAACGCCCACAACTGCCCTTCTCCCCCAGACAGGCTGCAGAATGTTTTGCTCCAGCTCATCCCAGCCTGGCGTGGGACAGGGAAGAGAAATGGCTGCAGTGGAGTCAGTCCAGGTAGAGATTATCGGGGGGTTGCTGGTGGGTTCCTGCTGGAGGAAAGGGAGAGCAAATACACCAGAGGTGGGAAGGTTTGCAGAGTCTGGTTTGGAGGTTGGAGCGGGGCAGGAAATTCACAGCGTGGAGAAAGGAGGAGGCCAGGGTGTGGCAGACCTGCTGGGAGTTATTTACTAAGTGGCCTAGATTCTAGGAACAGACCCAGGAGGTTTGGAGGTGGAAATGCCCTAATTTGTGAAGAGAGAAAATAACCCACCTACATGGAGCTAGTCAAACTGACCAGACTCCTAGTGCTGGAGCCTGACCTCATTAACCATCAGCTGCTGTGAGATATAAAGGGGACACCCATGAGTCAGGCTTATTGGAGCTGCCTCTCCCTTCATATCCCGCTCCTCACAATGAGGAGGGTGTTGGGCATCCTACCAGCGAGCTCTCCCTGGACCCTGCTAGGGGCTCCATCTCCTGTATCAGTCAGTGGCTAGTAGGGGGGTGATGGATATGCTGGGAGAGATAAGGGGCTCTCTCTTCATCCCCTCACCCTGGCATTTGCTGGATACTCTGAGCCAGGTTGAGGTGGGACTCTCCTGACTATGATCCACCCAGAGCTTCCATTTGATTCACTCTTCTCTGCCACAAATAGTGGGGCAGCAAGTCCTTAGTGTTGGACTCTTACTCTTTCAGGGGCTGGTGACCTTCAAGGAGATGGCTATGTATTTCACCAGGGAAGAGTGGGCTCTGCTGGACCCCACTCAGAGAGCCCACTACTGGGATGTCATGCAGGAGAACTATGAGACTGTGACCTCGCTGGGTAAGGGTTCCTGTCCCTTCTGTTCTTGGAAGGGGAAATGAAGAGTGAAGGTTCACGCCACCCCCACAATGCCATCTGTACCCTGTCCTGTTTCAGCATCACCCCAATAGGCCAGTGACACACATAATACCAGAGACCCTCCTCTGCTGCAGAACACTTTGGGAACAGAGCACAGGAGCCGTATTGCACAGTGTCAAATATCTCCTGTTTGCTCAAGTGAAACTGGGGGTTAGGTCTGGCATAACTGTCCCATACCCCTAATCATTTTTGTTGCCCTTTTCTGAACCTTTTCCAATTCCAATATTTCTATTTTTGAGATGGGGTGACATGTGCATGCAGTATTCAAGATGTGGGTGTATCATGGATTTATTTGCTGTTTTTACAAATATGATCTATGAGATATTCTGTCATATCTATCACTTTCTTAATTATTTCCTACATTGTTCACTTTTTTTCACTGCTGCTGCACATTGAGTGGATGTTTTCAGAGAACTATCCACAGTGACTCCAAGATCACTCTCTTGAGTGGAAACAACTAATTTAGACCCCATCATTTTGTATGTATAGTTGGGATTGTGTTTTCCAATGGGCTGCACTATGTGCTATCCTGTCATCTAGTACTGCTGAGATCCTGGATTCAGTAATATCCCTGCCCTTCCTGTTCCCTTTCTCCACCGAACCCCGCCAGCCCATGCTTCCTGTTCCCAGCTTCCCCAGGATTCTCGCACTGTCTCTGAACCTCTCTGTCAGCAAGAAGCAGTGCCAGGGACACTTGCCCTCTGTCTGGAGTCTTCGATTTCTGGGACATGGATTTACTTTCTCTCTGTTGTAAGAGGCTCTGTCATAATGAGTGTCTGTGATGTTACCCAGAGTACAATCTGGACTGTTAAATAGCTGTACCTCAGTCCTCCAGCATGGGGTGCCTTTTCCACTGTTTTCCCGCGAGAACAGCCCCTCTTGGCCAATTAACACACAGTCTCCAGCATGTAACTCACTCCCAGCTACACAGTATTGAGTGCTGCTAGACAGCCACTCATGAATTACACCTCAGGAGAAAACCAGCAAATTCTCAAGTGCCCAACTTTCCCCCAGAAATGTGCATCTTGCACTGTCCAGCACGCTACTGAACGACCCAAGCTCATATGAAGTCTGTCATTTCATCAGCGGAAAATGACATGCACCAGCTTGTTATCCCAAACAGAGTTTCCAACACATTTCAATCCACACATACTGGTTAGATGAACAATAAACCAAGCTTGTTAACTACCAAAAACCAAAACTAGGCCCAGTCCATGAAAGGGGCACTCCCAGGAGAGACTGTATAAAGGCTGGAACATGAAACACCTTTGTAAACCTGAGACAGCTGCCTTGGGGACAATGACAGGGAGAATCCCCCAAAGTGACTCCTTTGTTTCTGCTCTTCTCTGGCCTCTGATTGTTCCTTCCAACGTGGAGTACTTTGCACTTGTCTCTACTGAATTTGATCCTATTTACTTCAGATCATTTCTCCCGTTTGTCCAGATCATTTTGAATTTTAATCCAATCCTCCAAAGCACTTACAACCCCACCCAGCTTGGTGTTGTCCGCAAACTTGATACATGTAAGAGAGAGACTGTTACTGGGAGGGTTTCCCCATGTGTCAGAGGGTTACACTCTGGTGGGAGGGGGCTAGGCCTGTACTGGAATAAGGTCACTCTGTGCTTCACAGTGTGCTAGAACCTAGAATGTGCATTAGCAGGGGAAAAGCTGGGGGGAATCGGCTTGTGGAATGGACAAAAGCCTAGTCTGAATTCTCACACCTTGCCCTTTTCACCCCGGCAGGCCAGAGAATAACATCCATGTTTCGCTGCAGATCATCTCGTCCTCCCAGGGGCAAGGAAATGGCTGCAATGGAGCTGGCTCAGGTAAGAGATTATCAGGGTGGCGGGCTCTGCTTGGAGGTTGAGGAGCAGTAAATGCATAAGAGGGTGGGAATTGCTAGAGGTGGTGGGAAGCAGAAAATATCTCGGGTGGAGAAAGGGAGGGGACAGCATGTGACAAACCTGCTGAGACTTGTGTAGTGTAGGGCGTGATGGGTTGTCACCCCCAGGAGGCATTTTGTGGAGCTTCTGGGAACTGCTGTGTCCTCTAACCCTCACGCTGGGCTGGCCCTTCTCACACTGCTTTGCTGGAGATTTCGCCAGACTCTCCAGGGCCTGTTATCACCCAACACAACAGCAGGTGGCGCCATGCAGCCAACTAAGCTACCTGAGTGCGTTACCTAAGCCACTCAAGGACAGATAGAAGACAAGAGCCAATTTCCCACTCCCCAACCTTGCACACTTGCTGTAGTATAAATCCAGAATGATACCATCTTATAGTGCACAGGGATCTCTATAATACAAGCTCATTAATGTAGTTCCCCTTCCCCTCGATATGGGACAGATGTGCACAACAAGCTGAGATTTTCCCCAGACACTTCACTCAAAATACGCTGGTTAAGATAAAGCATCAAACAAGTTTATTAACTGCAGAAAGATAGATTAAGTGATTATAAGTGATAACAAACAGATCAAAGCAGATTATTTAGCAAATAACCAAAACTCAGACTAAGCCTAACATACCAGATGGATAGAATTTGAATTAGCAATTTCTCACCCTGACTGATGGTACAAGCAGGCCCCCAAGTTTCCATACACAAGCTAGAAATCTCTTGATCCTGGGAGCAGCACTTCCCCCACATCCGTTTTTGTTTCTCAGGTGTTTCCAGAAGTTCTCTTGTGTGGAGAATGAGGCCAAGAGATGATGTCACACCCCACCTTATGTAGCTTTTCCATATGGTGGGAACCTTTTGTTCCAAACTCAGTTCCTAGTTCAGTTTGTGGAAAAATACAGGTACTAAAATGGAGTTTAGTGTCATGTGGTCTGGTCACAGGCCCTGCTGAGTCATAGTAGCCATGACTCATAGTCTGGCTGAAACATTCACAGGAAGGCTAAGCTCTTCCACAGTCCATTGTCTTTGTTGAGCCATCAGCACTGTCTGGCTTCTTCATTGTTGTACCTGAAAGGCTCATTGTGGGTGTTACCCAGAGTAAGCACATTTGAAATACAGATACAGAGTCAATATCCATAACTTCAGATACGAACATGATATGTGCACACAAATAGGATAATCATATTCAGCAAATCAGAACTTTTCCAGTGACACCACACATGATGCATCTTCTACAAAATAGATCATAATTATGTCCTAATCATATTATAATCATACCACTATGATGAATATGGGGGTGTAGTGTCAGATAGGTCCTAATTTCAAGGCACAGGAGTTGGGAATGGAACTTCCCCTCTTTGTGGAACAGGAAATAACCCTCCAGCCAGGGCTGGGACAACTTCCCAGACTCTCAGCGATGGAGCCTGAATCTACTGACATTTCATTAATTACCACCAACCCCAATCTTTGTGGCAACTGTAAACTTTATCAGTGATGATTTTGTACTCTCTTCAAAGTCATGGATAAGAATGTTAAATAGCACAGGGCCAAGAACCAATCCCTGCAGGAACCTGCTAGAAAGAAATCCACTCGATCATGGTTCCCCATTTACTATCAGAGTTTTTAATCTATTTAATGTATGCCGTGTTTATTTTGTATCATTCTAGTTATTTTTAGTAAAAATATTGTGCTAATCAAGTCATGTCCCTTACGGAAGTTTAGGTATATTACATCAATATTATTAGCTGCAACCAAACTTTTGATCTCATCCAATAAGGATATCCCGTTAGTTTGATAGGCTCTATTTTCTCTAAACCTTTGTTAATGGGCACTACAATTCTGACCTTCTAACTTCTATTCTTTATGATTGACTTCCCCTTTCTTCCATATATTTTATTTGGAGAGTGCTTGGATTCCTACCAGGGAGCCACTATCAGGGTCCAGAGACAGCCCCATCTCCTATATTAAGCTCTGGCTAGTAGCTATGTGATAAATGTGAAGACCCTGTTTCTGTCTGTCACATGGGAGACACAAAGGTTCTCTCTTTCTACCCTCTGATGCCTCCTGGCTGCTGTAAGCAAGGTGGGGTGGGACTCTGTTAACATGTGCCTCCCGGAGCTTCCATTTCCCTGGTGCTGCTGTTCCATGAATAGTGGGGTTGTGAGTGGGTCAGCAGGTACTGAGTATTGGACTCCTGCTCTTTCAGGGGCCGGTGACCTTGGAGGAGGTGGCTGTGTATTTCTCCAGGGAAGAGGGGACTCTGCTGGACCCCACTCAGAGAGCCCTCTACAGAGATGTCATGCAGGGGAACTATGAGACTGTGACCTCGCTGGGTAAGGATTCCTGTCCCTTCTGTTCTTGGAAGGGGAAATGAAGAGTGAAGGTTCATGCCACCCCCACAATGCCATCTGTACCCTGTCCTGTTTCAGCATCACCCCAATAGGCCAGTAACATACATACTACTAGAGACCCTCCTCTGCTGCAGAACACTTTGGGAACAGAGCACAGGAGCAGCATCACACAATGTCAAATATCTCTTTACTCAAGTAAAACTGGGGTTAGGTCCAGCATAATGAACAGAAGCTTCCTACCCCCAGCCTTCTCTCAAACCCTGAGCCTTCTCTACCCAAACCAGAATGTGCTTGGGGTGTAACAAGCAGGCGGCTGGAGTCAGAGCTGCCAGTCCAGGGTTACTTATCATACAGACACGCAGTGCGTCCTTGAACGCTGGCTGGGAGTATCCAGACAGGGGAGCTCCAGCAGCAGAACACTGAATCTCACCCAGGATTACAGATGACACAACTCCTCGCCGATCTGGATTGCACCCCAGCATGTGAAAATGGCCTAGGTTCGTAGTGACATTTCTTGAGACATGGAGAGTCTTGCTCCCATATCACCAGGTGTAATAAAAATAACAGGAAAGGCCAAATATGGAAAACTGATTGTTCAGCTTGCTTTTGACCTGCATCATATTTTGCAATATATTCCAAATAAGGAAATTAACGTGCAACGTATGTGTCATTGTTTGTGGTTTTAAACTGTAAAAGGCTTGTGTGATTTTTAGCTCAGGAACAGTATTCCAATAGCTGTCGCCCCCTGCATGCTTGTAACCAAGAAAAGAGCCTCAGGCTATTGAGTCAGCAAGACATGCCGGGGTTTGCCTGTGTAATGAAACCTTCAAAGCTTTTCCATGCCATGTGCTGTGAAGCTTGTGATTGGGACACAGGAAGTACAAGCCACATGGCAAAAGGAATATAAAGCGCAGCTGCATCATCTCCATCTTGTCTTCAATCCCCCTTCCTACCTCTGGAGCAACTTCTCTACAAACTGAACCCTGGAACAAAGGACTGAATGACCCATCCAAGCTGTGCATGCGTTTCAGACAGACTTTCAAGCCAGCAACTCACCAATACTGCTAAGAACCTGATATATCCATTTTGGAATGTATCTGACTGCTTTTCCATTTAAATTCTTTCTGTCTTTCTTTCTTTTAAACCTTTAGTTTAGATGTTAAAGAATTGTCTGGAAGGATGGAATTTAACTTCATTCTTTCATTTGTTCTTTCTTATAAACATTTAGTTTAATTGCTAAAGGATTGGCTGGCAGCGTGGTATTTTGGATGAGATCCAAACCTGGGTAATGTGGCTAACCTTCTACCCACCCACTTCCTGGATCCAATTAGGATCACTCTCCTGCTGCCCTCTGGCCATGCTGTATCACAGTGAGCAGAGTTTTTAAATAACCTCTCACTGTACGGGACCTAGTTGCTGATTAGGAGTCAGAAAACTGTCATGCAATAAAGGGGACCGTGTGATTTCTTTTTTCAGAGTCTCGTTAACCAGTGTGTGGGATCAGAAACACAGTTTGTGACTGGTCAGTGAGTTTAACTTCAGTGTTAACCACCAGTATGGGGAGCATCTGCTCTCCCTTTTTCAGCCTGCTCTGACCTTGGCATTTTCAGTGAGGACTGCCCCAGGCACACTAGGTCACACTAAGCACTGAAGATAAATTAACAGAATGTTTTTGATGATCAAGTTGTATGAAATCAACTGAACTCCTTTGTTTTCTTTCATCTGAGCGGAGTTTCTGGTTTTCCAACGTGATATGATCTCCCAGCTGGAACAAGGGAAAGAGCCATGGGTCCCAGAGCTCCAGGGTTCAGAGCAAAGAGAGATCCTGAGATCTCCCCGCACAGATGAGGAAACATTAAACCAACTCAGAATCTGTAAGTGCCTGAAGGAAACATCTAGGATGCCCTACAAAGCTCTTGGGAAGTCTCTCAGTTCATTATTGTCCATAGCAGGGGTCGCATCCGCAGGGTAAATATAGCTCAAGGCTTCCTATAGATGCTAGCAGACACCGGGCAGTAGCTTTCTCCCTTCCCCCTGTGAAGTTGGATGGGATGTGAAGGCTGAATTGATCCCCTCCTCTCTCCTGTTGGGGGGAGCTGAGTTCCTGATTTTTATTTGTCCTCTCTCAGGCACTTGTTTTGGTTTGGCCTTCCCCTTTCCATCCCTGTTTGAGGTTTCTGTCTCTATCACAGCAGGTGATGCAATGACGTGTGAGGTTCAGCACAGACCAGAAAAAGAGCAGGGAAACCAGCCAGGGGAGAAAATGGATAAATTTATTTCCTGTCAGGGAACTCAGAAGGGCCTTAAGGAAACCAGAATACAGCAGGAAATCTGCAGGGAAAAGCAAAAAAAATACATGTGCTGAGTGTGGGAAAAACTTCACTTACAGATCAGGCCTTTCTCAACATCAGAGAATCCACACAGGGGAGAGGCCCTGTGAATGCAATGAGTGCAGGAAAACTTTCAGTCGCAGCTCGCACCTTATTGGGCATCAGAGAATCCACACAGGGAAGAGATCCTATCATAGAATCCTAGCTTATAAGGGTTGGAAAGGACCTCAAAAGTTCATCTAGTCCAACCCCCTGCTCAAAGCAGAACCAATTCCCAAATGGTTCCCTCAAGGATTGAACTTACAACCCTGGGTTTAGTAGGCCAATGCTCAAACCACTGAGCTATCCTCTCACTTCTGAATGCAGTGAGTGCGGGAAAACTTTCAGTCGCAGCTCACACCTTATTCGGCATCAGAGAATCCACACACAGGAGGGGTCCTATGAATGCAGTGAGTGCGGGAAAACCTTCAATCGCAGCTCTCACCTTATTCAGCATCAGAGAATCCACACGAGCAAGAAGCCCCGCGAATGCCGTCAGCAGGCCTGCACAACTCGTAAAGTGGTGATGTAGAGAAATCTCTGTATTAACTATCTCTATAAATCTTTATAACGTTGCATTGTGTTATTTTGTATTAAGTATCTTTATCTTTATGACATTGCATCCGGCATGATGTTATTTTGTAATTCATATGACTTGGCATTGTGCCTCTCTATTTTCATACAACTTTGTATTAGATCCCTATATAGAGAATTGGTAGAAAACTTTGTATCAAATGTTATAGCCCCTAAGGATAGTATAGTTAAAGTAAAAGAAAACATGTGCCTTTTTGCTAGAAGTAGAATAAGATCTTCCCCCGCACTCTGTAATCAATTGCTCTATTGACTGAATGAGGTGTGAATGAGTGAGGCTTGGAAGACACCCACCTCCAGACAGCTACAACAGTTGAAGAGGGAATGGGAGCCAGAGCAAAGGACAATACAACTTGTCAAGTGGGCCCAATAAAGAAGAGCAGACATAGTGATGGCCTCAGGGATTAGAAGCAAGCACCTTCTTTAGAAAACACCCTCTTTGAGCAGCATTGGGACAACACCCAGAGAAAAGCAGCACAAAGACCAACGGACGCAGACCCAGATTTTGAATCTGGTCTAGATTTGCATAAGAGGGAAGCTGCTATAAATGCGAGGTGTCTTGCAGAAGGACCCCGGATCTCGTCTTGTCACCATCGGACCATTGATTTGGATCGGTAGAAGCCCGGCTCCACCCCTCTCCCATCTAACTCACCTGGCCAGTGCAGTTAAGGGGAGCAACTAGTTGGTAACAACAGCAAGACGGAGTGTGTTTATGTCTGTGTGTGTGCGTGAATGCATGACTGTGATATATATCTCATGTGCATATCATAGAGTATTAATTGATACCTGTATTACTAATAAATGTGGCATTTTGCCTTAATCCCCCTGAAAAGTTCCTGTACAGTACTTTGAGTAAAACAGCGAGAGTCACAATGCTGGCCTATTGGGGTGATGCTGAAACAGGACAGGGTACAGATGGCATTGTGGGGGTGGCATGAACCTTCACTCTTCATTTCCCCTTCCAAGAACAGAAGGGACAGGAATCCTTACCCAGCAAGACCATCGTCTCATAGTTCCCCTGCATGACATCTCTGTAGAGGGCTCTCTGAGTGGGGTCCAGCAGAGTCCCCTCTTCCCTGGAGAAATACACAGCCACCTCCTCCAAGGTCACCGGCCCCTGAAAGAGCAGGAGTCCAATACTCAGTACCTGCTGACCCACTCACAACCCCACTATTCATGGAACAGCAGCACCAGGGAAATGGAAGCTCCGGGAGGCACATGTTAACAGAGTCCCACCCCACCTTGCTTACAGCAGCCAGGAGGCATCAGAGGGTAGAAAGAGAGAACCTTTGTGTCTCCCATCTGACAGACAGAAGCAGGGTCTTCACATTTATCACATAGCTACTAGCCAGAGCTTAATATAGGAGATGGGGCTGTCTCTGGACCCTGATAGTGGCTCCCTGGTAGGAATCCAAGCACTCTCCAAATAAAATATATGGAAGAAAGGGGAAGTCAATCATAAAGAATAGAAGTTAAAAGGTCAGAATTGTAGTGCCCATTAACAAAGGTTTAGAGAAAATAGAGCCTATCAAACTAACGGGATATCCTTATTGGATGAGATCAAAAGTTTGGTTGCAGCTAATAATATTGATGTAATATACCTAAACTTCCGTAAGGGACATGACTTGATTAGCACAATATTTTTACTAAAAAAAACTAGAATGATACAAAATAAACACGGCATACATTAAATAGATTAAAAACTCTGATAGTAAATGGGGAACCATGATCGAGTGGATTTCTTTCTAGCAGGTTCCTGCGGAGATTGGTTCTTGGCCCTGTGCTATTTAACATTCTTATCCATGACTTAGAAGAGAGTACAAAATCATCACTGATAAAGTTTACAGTTGCCACAAAGATTGGGGTTGGTGGTAATTAATGAAATGTCAGTAGATTCAGGCTCCATCGCTGAGAGTCTGGGAAGTTGTCCCAGCCCTGGCTGGAGGGTTATTTCCTGTTCCACAAAGAGGGAAAGTTCCATTCCCAACTCCTGTGCCTTGAAATTAGGACCTATCTGACACTACACCCCCATATTCATCATAGTGGTATGATTATAATATGATTAGGACATAATTATGATCTATTTTGTAGAAGATGCATCATGTGTGGTGTCACTGGAAAAGTTCTGATTTGCTGAATATGATTATCCTATTTGTGTGCACATATCATGTTCGTATCTGAAGTTATGGATATTGACTCTGTATCTGTATTTCAAATGTGCTTACTCTGGGTAACACCCACAATGAGCCTTTCAGGTACAACAGTGAAGAAGCCAGACAGTGCTGATGGCTCAACAAAGACAATGGACTGTGGAAGAGCTTAGCCTTCCTGTGAATGTTTCAGCCAGCCTATGAGTCGTGGCTACTATGACTCAGCAGGGCCTGTGACCAGACCACATGACACTAAACTCCATTTTAGTAGCTGTATTTTTCCACAAACTGGACTAGGAACTGAGTTTGGAACAAAAGGTTCCCACCATATGGAAAAGCTACATAAGGTGGGGTGTGACATCATCTCTTGGCCTCATTCTCCACACAAGAGAACTTCTGGAAACACCTGAGAAACAAAAACGGATGTGGGGGAAGTGCTGCTCCCAGGATCAAGAGATTTCTAGCTTGTGTATGGAAACTTGGGGGACTGCTTGTACCATCAGTCAGGGTGAGAAATTGCTAATTCAAATTCTATCCATCTAGTATGTTAGGCTTAGTCTGAGTTTTGGTTATTTGCTAAATAATCTGCTTTGATCTGTTTGTTATCACTTATAATCACTTAATCTATCTTTCTGCAGTTAATAAACTTGTTTGATGCTTTATCTTAACCAGCGTATTTTGAGTGAAGTGTCTGGGGAAAATCTCAGCTTGTTGTGCACATCTGTCCCATATCGAGGGGAAGGGGAACTACATTAATGAGCTTGTATTATAGAGATCTCTGTGCACTATAAGATGGTATCATTCTGGATTTATACTACAGCAAGTGTGCAAGGTTGGGGAGTGGGAAATTGGCTCTTGTCTTCTATCTGTCCTTGAGTGGCTTAGGTAACACACTCAGGTAGCTTAGTTGGCTGCATGGCGCCACCTGCTGTTGTGTTGGGTGATA
Source organism: Gopherus flavomarginatus (assembly GCF_025201925.1). Classification (NCBI taxonomy): domain Eukaryota; kingdom Metazoa; phylum Chordata; order Testudines; family Testudinidae; genus Gopherus; species Gopherus flavomarginatus. The sequence goes on from NW_026115070.1 coordinate 3,199,420, forward strand.
ACAGGGCCTGGAGAGGCTGGCGAAATCTCCAGCAAAGCAGTGTGAGAAGGGCCAGCCCAGCGTGAGGGTTAGAGGACACAGCAGTTCCCAGAAGCTCCACAAACTGCCTCCTGGGGGTGACAACCCATCACGCCCTACACTACACAAGTCTCAGCAGGTTTGTCACATGCTGTCCCCTCCCTTTCTCCACCCGAGATATTTCCTGCTTCCCACCACCTCTAGCAATTCCCACCCTCTTATGCATTTACTGCTCCTCAACCTCCAAGCAGAGCCCGCCACCCTGATAATCTCTTACCTGAGCCAGCTCCATTGCAGCCATTTCCTTGCCCCTGGGAGGACGAGATGATCTGCAGCGAAACATGGATGTTATTCTCTGGCCTGCCGGGGTGAAAAGGGCAAGGTGTGAGAATTCAGACTAGGCTTTTGTCCATTCCACAAGCCGATTCCCCCCAGCTTTTCCCCTGCTAATGCACATTCTAGGTTCTAGCACACTGTGAAGCACAGAGTGACCTTATTCCAGTACAGGCCTAGCCCCCTCCCACCAGGGTGTAACCCTCTGACACATGGGGAAACCCTCCCAGTAACAGTCTCTCTCTTACACGTATCAAGTTTGCGGACAACACCAAGCTGGGAGGGGTTGTAAGTGCTTTGGAGGATTGGATTAAAATTCAAAATGATCTGGACAAACGGGAGAAATGATCTGAAGTAAATAGGATCAAATTCAGTAGAGACAAGTGCAAAGTACTCCACGTTGGAAGGAACAATCGGAGGCCAGAGAAGAGCAGAAACAAAGGAGTCACTTTGGGGGATTCTCCCTGTCATTGTCCCCAAGGCAGCTGTCTCAGGTTTACAAAGGTGTTTCATGTTCCAGCCTTTATACAGTCTCTCCTGGGAGTGCCCCTTTCATGGACTGGGCCTAGTTTTAGTTTTTGGTAGTTAACAAGCTTGGTTTATTGTTCATCTAACCAGTATGTGTGGATTGAAGTGTGTTGGAAACTCTGTTTGGGATAACAAGCTGGTGCATGTCATTTTCCGCTGATGAAATGACAGACTTCATATGAGCTTGGGTCGTTCAGTAGCGTGCTGGACAGTGCAAGATGCACATTTCTGGGGGAAAGTTGGGCACTTGAGAATTTGCTGGTTTTCTCCTGAGGTGTAATTCATGAGTGGCTGTCTAGCAGCACTCAATACTGTGTAGCTGGGAGTGAGTTACATGCTGGAGACTGTGTGATTAATTGGCCAAGAGGGGCTGTTCTCGCGGGAAAACAGTGGAAAAGGCACCCCATGCTGGAGGACTGAGGTACAGCTATTTAACAGTCCAGATTGTACTCTGGGTAACATCACAGACACTCATTATGACAGAGCCTCTTACAACACAGAGAAAGTAAATCCATGTCCCAGAAATCGAAGACTCCAGACAGAGGGCAAGTGTCCCTGGCACTGCTTCTTGCTGACAGAGAGGTTCAGAGACAGTGCGAGAATCCTGGGGAAGCTGGGAACAGGAAGCATGGGCTGGCGGGGTTCGGTGGAGAAAGGGAACAGGAAGGGCAGGGATATTACTGAATCCAGGATCTTAGCAGTACTAGATGACAGGATAGCACATAGTGCAGCCCATTGGAAAACACAATCCCAACTATACATACAAAATGATGGGGTCTAAATTAGTTGTTTCCACTCAAGAGAGTGATCTTGGAGTCACTGTGGATAGTTCTCTGAAAACATCCACTCAATGTGCAGCAGCAGTGAAAAAAAGTGAACAATGTAGGAAATAATTAAGAAAGTGATAGATATGACAGAATATCTCATAGATCATATTTGTAAAAACAGCAAATAAATCCATGATACACCCACATCTTGAATACTGCATGCACATGTCACCCCATCTCAAAAATAGAAATATTGGAATTGGAAAAGGTTCAGAAAAGGGCAACAAAAATGATTAGGGGTATGGGACAGTTATGCCAGACCTAACCCCCAGTTTCACTTGAGCAAACAGGAGATATTTGACACTGTGCAATACGGCTCCTGTGCTCTGTTCCCAAAGTGTTCTGCAGCAGAGGAGGGTCTCTGGTATTATGTGTGTCACTGGCCTATTGGGGTGATGCTGAAACAGGACAGGGTACAGATGGCATTGTGGGGGTGGCGTGAACCTTCACTCTTCATTTCCCCTTCCAAGAACAGAAGGGACAGGAACCCTTACCCAGCGAGGTCACAGTCTCATAGTTCTCCTGCATGACATCCCAGTAGAGGGCTCTCTGAGTGGGGTCCAGCAGAGCCCACTCTTCCCTGGTGAAATACATAGCCATCTCCTTGAAGGTCACCAGCCCCTGAAAGAGTAAGAGTCCAACACTAAGGACTTGCTGCCCCACTCACAGCCCCACTATTTGTGGCAGAGAAGAGTGAATCAAATGGAAGCTCTGGGTGGATCATAGTCAGGAGAGTCCCACCTCGACCTGGCTCAGAGTATCCAGCAAATGCCAGGGTGAGGGGATGAAGAGAGAGCCCCTTATCTCTCCCAGCATATCCATCACCCCCCTACTAGCCACTGACTGATACAGGAGATGGAGCCCCTAGCAGGGTCCAGGGAGAGCTCGCTGGTAGGATGCCCAACACCCTCCTCATTGTGAGGAGTGGGATATGAAGGGAGAGGCAGCTCCAATAAGCCTGACTCATGGGTGTCCCCTTTATATCTCACAGCAGCTGATGGTTAATGAGGTCAGGCTCCAGCACTAGGAGTCTGGTCAGTTTGACTAGCTCCATGTAGGTGGGTTATTTTCTCTCTTCACAAATTAGGGCATTTCCACCTCCAAACCTCCTGGGTCTGTTCCTAGAATCTAGGCCACTTAGTAAATAACTCCCAGCAGGTCTGCCACACCCTGGCCTCCTCCTTTCCCCACACTGTGAATTTCCTGCCCCGCTCCAACCTCCAAACCAGACTCTGCAAACCTTCCCACCTCTGGTGTATTTGCTCTCCCTTTCCTCCAGCAGGAACCCACCAGCAACCCCCCGATAATCTCTACCTGGACTGACTCCACTGCAGCCATTTCTCTTCCCTGTCCCACGCCAGGCTGGGATGAGCTGGAGCAAAACATTCTGCAGCCTGTCTGGGGGAGAAGGGCAGTTGTGGGCGTTTCAGAACCGGTTTTAGTTAATTTCACATCACAATTCCCCCAGGCCCTTTCCCTGCAGACAGACACCCTAGATTCTGTCATGCTGGGAAATGCTCAATCTGTTTATTACAATTTAGACCTGGCCCCTCCTGCCAGGCTAAGTCCACAGACACATTTTTAACCTCCCTTCTCTCTCCCCTCACCCCTTCTCTGAACACAAGGCTAGAAAAGAGCAGAACCAAAGGAGTCACTGTGGGGGATTCCCTCAGACACTGACCCCACGGCAGCCACACCCCAGCAGGGGGAATATGGAGTCAGGAACTGGCTTTTGCTCTGTCTGATCCTTGTTTTGTTCACTGGAAAGTGGTTCTGCCCCAGGATGCAGCAATACATGTGTCTGGGTGGACTAGAGAGCTGGAAATCTCTCCCCCACATTCATTTCTCCCACTGCCCCTTTCAGTCTCTCCTTCCCCTGTCCTCTCTCCCTGCCCCTCTGGCTGGGACAGTCCCATTCCTGGGGGCTTTGCTCTCCCATGGCTGGATTTCCTCCTGGCAACCGCTAATGGGAGGAGAAATGAGGTGGTGTTGTTTGTGCAGAGTCACTTTCTTGCCAGACCCTAGGACATTCCCTGAGGTCTTTCAGTTACCTGGAGACTCTGGCTCAGAATTTAGTAGTAACAGGGCCCAGGACTGCCCTAGGGGGCTAGGACCAGCTGCAGAAAGTCATCCCCTGGGCCGGGCAGAGAAGAAGCTTTAATTAAGGTCACTTCCCAGCACAGAGCCCCCCTGGGGGAGCAGCAGCTGCCAAGCCTGGTCTCCCAGATCACAATGGAGGCTGCAGCATCTGACCCAGGAAGCTGAACCCCAATATCCTGAGCAGAGAGGGACGGAGTGTATGAGCAGCTTCCCTCCTTTAGCTCTCTGGGGAGAGCAGCTAATGGGAGCCCCTCCTCACAGGGAGAATGGCTGATCTCATTTGACCCACTGTCCATCTGGAATCACTCCTTGTCTTTCCATACAGTGACTCTGGATTAACAACGGTCTCAATGACACCGGATTTCAGAAAGAATGAGTTCAGAACGCTGTGGAAAAGACCATCGTGTGGCAGTGCTGACTCCCTTCCCACCTCCCTCACCCCCGCAGATCTAGGACAAGGACTGGGGGCAAAAATTTTCCAAACGGAACCGAAAGTTCCTGCAGTTTTCAAAAGAGGAGAAAAGTAAATTCTGTGAATTCACACTAACAGTGTTTGCTAAGTGGACAGAAAGTTATCACAGTGACAGGGCACGTGACTGGGGAATGGACTTGGTGACCTGGTGACTAGGAGCCAGGACTCTGGTACAAGTTGACCAGAGAGAAGGATCATGGTTAGCAGCAGCCCCCAGACACCCCCTAGTACCCAGAGCCCAGACCCCCCAGCCAGGGGCCCCAGACACCCCCCAGCCAGGATCCCATCAGATATTCCCTGGGACGCAGCCCCCAGAGTCCCTGGCCAGGGACCCCAGATACCCCTCAAAGCCCCACCGGCCAGAGAACCCCCACCACACCATGATTGCCAGGTTGGGAATCCCAAAGGGTTCCCCCCACCAAGAGCCCCCAGCAGCCAGGGACCCCCTCAAGGGACCCCCCCCCACTGGGAACTCAGTCCCTCACTGCCTGCCTAGGAACTTCCCCACCCTCCAGAACGATCTACCCTGACATTTGCCTGGGACCCCCTCCTCTGCCCAGTGTGACCCCCTGATGCTTTACAGTGCGACCCATCACTCTGCTTCCCTGGCATGCCCTCACCTAGTGCCAGGGATCCCCTCCCCCAGCTCTGTGCACTGGGCATGGCAACAAAACCAGGAACCAGCGGGGGAAGCACAGACAGAGCCCCTGGCACAGAACCAGGCTCCCTCTAACCCTCTGTCCCGCCTCCCCAAGAGACACCCACCCCCACTGTTCTGCAGCCACCAGGCCCCCAGCGATACCCACCTCCAGGACCCATAGCCTCAGGGATGGGCACATCAGAACCACCACCCCCGAAAACCCCAAACCTCCACAACCCACCAACCTGACTAGGGTACCCACTGCCCAGCCACCCAGAGGCCTCCCCCTACCACAATGCCCCTTCAGCTGCAATCTCCCCACACAGACACCTTCCCTGCCCCTGCAAGTGTTACCTCACAGAGTGTGAGAAGTGGCTAGAAAGTTAACACCACCTCCTGCTGGCCAGTCACACAGGCAGAGGGAGCCTGGGGAGTGCTTCTTTAACAGGAGAATGGAAGGCCTGGAGGGCAAGAAAGATCCACGGGCTGTCACTAGCAAATAATGGCCACCATGGATCCACCCCAGAGGCGGCTGCATCTTAGCACATTGGGAAACAACCCATCATATTCAATTAGAAATAACACAACTAGAGAGAAGTGGGGCAAATGTTTGGGGTATTTTATATCAATCTTTGACACACGCAGAGAGAACCCTGTCACAAACGACATTTGACAACATGAGAGAAAACCACCAAGATCGGAGAGGATTTGATGTTGCTATTAAATAACTAGTGGAAAAGGGGGACTGTTGGACTGGATTTTATATGACTGTCCAATACATAAACAGAATGTGATGGTCCCCCCCGGCCACGGGGCAACCATTCACGTGAGCAGCTCAGAGCCCTTTGAGGAGCTGATTTAAGGGCGGGGTGGAGAGCTGGAAGGCTCCCTGGACAATGGAAGGGGGCCGCAGGGGAATTGGGAAATGGGGTCTGGGCAGTCTCCATGGGGGATGTGCTCCTCCCTTCCCTCCCTGCCCTGGCAGAGAACGGGAACCTCATCCCATCCCACTCCAGTGGGAGCCATGTTCTGGGGAATGACCCAGGGCAACAATTTCCCACCCAAACAAGGACAAATCGCTGCAGATAAAATGGGTGGGAAAATCCACCCCCCATCGGAGAGATTTTAAATTGACATTTGAGAAGTATGGAGAGAAAAGGGAAAATCAGAGGCAATTAGAGAGCTGATCTTTGGGGGGGGGGAGGAGAATCTCCCTGGATTTTATAGCCACGTGTGATAATGAGAGAGAAAAGGGGAAATCTTGAGAGAATGTGTGTGTGGGAGGAAGTGGCAAAAACTGGGACAGGATCCAGTTAACTCACCTCCCTCCCACCCCGGGAATGTCCTGGCTGCACAGAGACAGATCTACACCCCCACCCCAGTGACCTCCCCCACCTGCAACTCCGGCTTCTCCTCCCCCCTCGACACCTCCGCCCTCACACCAAAGGGGGGGGCTCTGCCAGCGCCTCCCCCTGAGCTCAACTCCTGCTCCTCCCCCCAGCCCGGATTGTGCCCTTTAGCCCCCCACGAACCCTGCCTCCAGCTGCCTGACCCCCCCCCGCCCATCAATTTCCTGCTCTGCGCCCGCCCCTCCCACGCTCCCTGTTACTTCCCCGCCCCGCTCCAGCCCCGCCCCCAGCGCCCGGCGGAACGTTACGGCTGGTCCGGGCAGGGGGAAGGGCAGCGGCTTCAGCGGCTGTTACTGGGCATGCGCAGTGCCCGGGAGTAGCACATTGCTATGGAGAGGGATTTAATACACCGCCCCCCCCCGCCGGGCCCGGGGTCCGCCCCTCCCCCCCACACGACGGCCGGGCCCCGGCCCCCCCATCCCAGCGGGGCGGGCGGGCGGATCCTCCTGCAGCTCCACTGGGGCCGAGGCGCCTTCAAGGCTTCTCCCAGGCTCCCTGGGGCAGAGTCACTTTCCTGCCCCCCAGCGCCTCTCATTCCCCGGGGGCTCCGGGTCACAATGTCCCACCGCCCTTCCCCCGCCTGCAGCTCCGGCTTCTCCCCTCCCGCCCCCGCCAGCCACACCAAGGGGAACCCCCGGGCCCCAGTCTTTGTCCCCACCTGGATCCCAGCGGGGCTGGGGGCAGATCCTGGCTGCAGCTGAGAACAGCGGCTCCGCTGCGGCTCGGGCAGCTCCAGCGCTGCTGGCAGCACGTGGAGAACCAGGAAGCAGCTGTTCAGCCCGGGCTCTGCGTCACAATGTGCCAGAGCCCCGCCCCCAGGAGCTGCCCTGCCCATGGGCTGTGCCAGAGCCCCGCCCCCAGGAGCTGCTCCGCCCCCGCTCTGTGCTGGAGCCCCGCCCCGAGGAGCTGCCCCGCCCCTGAGCTGAGCCAGAGCCCCGCCCCCAGGAGCTGCCCGCACCTGGGATGTGTCAGAGCCCCGCCCCCTGGAATTTCCCCATGTTGGGTCTCTGAGCTTTGTTCTCCTGCCGCCTTCTTCCCAGCACCCCCTGCTCCCTTCCTGTGTCTGCAAACACCCCCCCTCCCCCGGGGCCAGCTGCAGTGCTCGCTGAGGCTGACTCCAGTGGCTGAAGTTGCCTCCATCTCTGCTTCACCTGGAGGGGGAGAGACAAAGAGAGGAGATGGTCCCAGGGTGTGAAACCAGAATCAGGGGGCAAGGAAAGAAGGACTGTTTGGAAAGGTGGGTTTTTTGTGGGGGGGGGGTGAGCCAGAGGGATTCAGAAGAAGTTGGGCAGCAGAGGCTCAGGGAAATTGAGGGGAACCTCCTGGGTGTCTCAGTGTTGCCCAGGGTTTGTACAGCACCTTGCATAATATGGGGTCTGATCTCAGTCATGGTCTGTGCAGCACCTGGGAGCCCTGATGTCTGTTTCCTGATCACAGGCTCTGGGAATGGAGAGAGGGAAACCTCAGCACCTGAAGGTTAATGCAGCCCTGTGTGCAACCCCAGCTAGGGTGATCCAACAGCAAATGTGAAAAATTGGGATGGGGGTGGGGTTAATAGGCACCTATATAAGAAAAAGACCCAAAAATCGGGACATCTAGTCATGCTAGTCCCTGCTGTTCTCATAAGGGGTCGGCTTAGAGAGGGTTTGGCTACACTTGCAGCTGTCCAGCGCTGGGAGTTAAAGCTGTCTTCCTACAGCTGTTTAGGGAAAGCGCTGCAGTGTGGACACACTGACAGCTACCAGCACTCTGTCATGGCCACATTTGCAGCGCTGTTGGGAGTGGTGCATTATGGGCAGCTATCCCAGCATTCAAGTGGCTGCAATGTGCTTTTCAAAAGAGGAGGGTGGGGTGGAGTGTGACACGGAGCGTGGGGGAGACAGAGCGAGTGGATTTTTGGAGCTGACACTGTGTCAGCTCCCTGCCTGGCAAGTTCAAGCCTCCTCCCCCACCCCTCTCTCATTCACTAAATGCAAATAGCCGCCTTTGTTTTTTTTCTCACAGACCAGATAAGCCGCTGATCCAAAACAGACCCCCCCCCCCGTGCCCACCCGGCTGCTTCTCTCCTCAAGCAAACACCAGCTGTGGGTGTTCCAAAGGGATCCCCCTGCCTCTGCTCATTCACTGCAAACAGTAACTGTGTTTGGTTTTTAGATAAGCAGCTCCGGGAGCCTTCAGCTCAGAACAAAGCAAACAGAGGCATCACACCAAAACAAAGAGCGTTATCTCTACTTAAAAGCATTATGGGAAGGTTCCGGAGGTCAGTGACAGCGTAGTAAGATTAATCACTGTTTACACTGGCACCCCAGCGCTGCATCACCAGCTCTGTTCTCTTTATTCCTCTGGTCGAGGTGGAGCACATGCAGCACTGTAGCCAGGGAGATACAGCGCTGTATGTGCCTTGCCAGTGTGGACGGGGAGTAAGTTACAGCGCTGTAAAGCCACCACCTGCACTGTAACTTTCCAGTGTAGCCAAGGCCTGAGTTGTAGTAATAATAGCAGCCAAGAATCCGGTGGCACCTTATAGACTAACAGACGTATTGGAGCATGAGCTGTCGTGGGTGAATACCCACTTAGTCAGATGCAACAATAGTCCCATATGGGCTAGTGGTCAGGATTCCTGGTTTTCACCCAGGTGGCCTGGGTTCAACTTCTGGTGTGGGAAGAGTGCAGAGCTTTTGCCCAGAGTGGAGGCAGGAAATGAAAGGAACAGGAAGGGATCCTGCCAGCAGTGGAGTTAGACAGTGTAGGGAGGGGACCCCAGAAGTGGGGGTGGGGCAGTGGTTTGTGGGGAGATGAGGGAAGGATCCCAGCAGTGCGGGAAGTTGACAACCTGGAGAGCACAGGCCTGGAATGGGGACCTGGAAGAGTGAATGTGTCCCTCTAAACCCATCAACTGCAGACTAGGCAGGCTTGGAAGGATTGTGTATTTGTTAGTAAATGTCAATTTCTGTGTAAACACACAACCCAATGGCAAAATATTTCCATCAATAATCATCAAAATTGACAGATGGGCAAAGTAAGAAACATGCTGCTTGAGAACTTATCATGTTGTAGGAGCAGCAGTGATCTGTATGCTCTGTATAACCTGTATGCTCAAAAGGTCTGTTAAACTCCCCCAGCTTGTGTCCTTTCCCGCTTTGAATGCCTGTGAAGTGGCTTTCCCACTCTCCTTTGTACCTCCAGTGAATGCCCTTCACCCGGCCCATCTGGCCAGTGGTTCGCTGTGTTACATTCTATTGCACCTCAGGGAGACTGATCTTCATCGCACCGTCCATCGCTGCGCTGTGGGACACTTACCTTAAAGGATCCTGACATCTCCACTGCCAGGCCTGTCCTGGGAGCGTGAGTATGAGTGTGACACCCTCTCCCATCCCTTCTTTTGAGCTTAGCTATCAAGCTAATAAATGTGCTGCTTTCTGCCAAACTCGGGGGGGGAGGGACATTATTAGTCCTCTCTAAGCTTACTAACTGACCCAATTTTGGGTAACACAAGCAACATTGTTTGATCTGTTATTGTACCAAAGGGGGAGATGGTTGTCTATAAAGGAGGGTGAAGACTAAATGCCTCTGATGAGAATGGGATTTGAACCCATGCAGGCAGAGCATAATGGGGTAGCAGTCCATCACCTTAACCACTCGGTCACCTCATCTGAGCTGTCAAAAAATGGACAGGAGGAGAAATCTAAGGCCGGCAGAGATAGGGACACTAAGGAGTTTTTAAATACTAAGCGAAAGCAGGGTCTGAATGAGCTCCCCTCTCTCACCTAGTGAGGAGCTGGGGAAAGACTTCAGGAACAGACCGTGTTTGCATAGACACACCTACTCTGCCTAGCTATGCAGCATGATGGTGCCGCTTCCCCAAAATGACCAGTTTGGGATGGTCTTGGGTTACAAATGACTTTAGGATTGAGTGGAATGAAATGTTATTCTCCTTCCTGTATGAGTGAAGGGCAGCAGAACATACCTAGTCCGTCCTGATGGAGGGGTAGTTGAGTGAGGAATAGCTTTTATTGGACTGCAGAGAAGTGATTGAGGACGTCACCCTAAACCAGTGGTCCCCAAACATTTCACATTGTGCCCTCTTAGCCATGGCTGTGGCCCCTCGGAAGCCACGGTCAAGAACCGGGGCTGGGAGGAGTGGGGCTGTTGCTTGCTGGGGTGAGGGGTGCGGACAGGGGTAAAAGGGTCGACGCCGGGCTGGGAGCCAGAGTCTCAGGCTGAGGGTGGGTTTGGGGAAGAGCTGTGGCAGAGTGGTGCTCCCTCCCTGCCCTCTATGTGGGCTGGCTCAGGTCCTGAGGTGCCCCCATGAATGTTCCTCTGTGTCCCCCTAGGAGTCGCACCCCACATTATGGGGACCACTGAACCCTACTCGCTAAGCTGGGGCTAGTGATGCCAAACCCCCGGGAAAGGGAGAACAAGTGTGGGGGCCCCAGCACCAGAACCATGCCCCTACCTTCTGTCTGTGGCTCTACCCCCTTCCACCTATGGCCCCATCCACTGTCACTTCTGTTCCACCCCTTCCCCCACCAGCCCCACCCTATCACTCCTTTACCCCTGCCCCGCTGTGGCCCTGAGACCAGAGAAGCTCTGTGCCCCTGCTGCAGCCCCCGGGCTGTAGCAGGGAGTGGGAGCTCCTCCAGCCCTGGGGCTGACATAGGGGAGACTTCTCCAGGGGGACCTAACTTGGCCAGGGCCCCTGATCATGGGCCCCACTGTCCCCTTGGCAGTGCAAGGTTTGGGGAGGCTGAGCCCCCTTGTCATAAACAGATAGCTAAGGGTTAATGTTCTTTTACCTATAAAGGGGTAACACCAGTAACCTAAAACACCTGACCAGAGGACCAATCAGGAAACAAGACTTTTTCAAATCTGGGTGGAGGGAAGTTTGTGTGTGAGTTCTTTGTTCTTTGTCTTGTGTCTGTGGCGTCTCGGCTATGAGAGTGATTTTTCTATCTCCTGCCTTTCTAATCTTCTGTTTCCAAGTTGTAAGTACAAAGATAATAAGACAATAAGTTTATATTGGTTTTTTTTGTATTTACATGTGTGTAGTTGCTGGAATGTTTAAATTGTATTCTTTTTGGATAAGGCTGTTTATTCATTTTTTTCTTTTAAGCAAATAACCCTGTATTTGTCACCTTAATACAGAGAGACCATTTTTATGTCCTTTTCTTTCTTTTTATATAAAGCTTTCTTTTTAAGACCTGTTGGATTTTTTCTTTAGTGGGGACTCCAGGGAATTGAGTCTGCAGCTCACCAGGGAATTGGTGGGAGGAAGAAGTCAGGGGGAAAATCTCGTTGTGTTAGATTTACTAGCCTGACTTTGCATACCCTCTGGGTAAGGAGGAAGAGAGATTAGCTATCTTGGTACTTCTATTTCCAGGACTGGAAACAGGGAGCGGGGAGTCCCTCTGTTTAGATTCACGGAGCTTGCTTCTGTATATCTCTCCAGGAACCCAGGGAGGGAACACCTGGAGGGGAGGAGGGGGAAGGGAAATGGTTTATTCCCCTTTGTTGTGAGACTCAAGGCATCTGAGTCTGGGGGTCCCCCGGGGAAGGTTTTGGGGAGACCACAGTGAGCCAGGCACTGTATAAATCCCTGGCTGGTGGCAGCTTTACCAGGTCCAAGCTGGTAACTAAGCTTGGAGGTTTTCATGCTAACACCCATATTTTGGACGCTAAGGTCCAAATCTGGAAAAAAATGTTATGACACCCCTCCCCCCTGAGCCTCCATTACGAGCCGCCTAGGCTACCACTGCTCAGTGTGTGGCCAGTCTCTGTGTTTTCTGCTGCTCGTTCTGGGGAGCCTGGCCGGCCTTAGGGGTGGTGCCCCCCGATAGCCGCCCAGGGCTCCAGGGGTCAAAGGGCACCGTGTGGCAGTGCAAAGGTGCTCACTGCTCTCCCCTGCCCCAATGCTCCTCCATGGGTCCATAGAGGTTTGAGGGGAGTAAGGAGCAACCCTATGTGCTCCATGCGTCCTGGTCACTTTTCCCACTTGGGCTGTGCTGTGAGGGGAGCATCAGAAGCTGCTGCTCTCTGCCCTCCCGCTATGCAGCCCGGCTGAGGAAAGTGACCTGGATGCAGGGAGCTCGGATGATCTCACTTCTTGCCCCCACATCCCACAGCCCCTAGGGGTGCCCAGATGAGCAGCGTTCCAGGGAGGAGTGGGGGGCAGCAATGCCAGCTGCTCCATGCTCACAGGTCAGTCTCCCCATGTGGGTGCAGGAGGGGGTGCAAGGGTTTCTGTGATGCCTATTCTATCAATATCGTCACTCAATACCAGGCACTCAAATTCACCAGTCTTAGTACTTAGACGTTTAGCGTTTGTATTTAAGCACTTCTAAAATGTGTCCCATTTTAGCTGTCTGCTATTACATGATGTAATTGAGGGAGACTCTTTCATTTCACTGTTTCTCATCAGAACCTACCTGTACATTGTCATCTTCCATCCTCTCCACCTTACTAGGCTATAGAGAATCCCTGTGAATAGTTCCTCTCCTAACGGATGTCTCTGTCTGAACCCTGTGCTCCTCAGCGCCTGTCGGCTTTCCCCAGCTCTGAGGCTGTGTCTACACCGCGCACCTTACCACGGTGCAGCTGTGCCACTCTAACCATGCCATTGTAAGGTGCGCTGTGTGGCCGTCCTTATCGCTGAGAGAGAGCTTCCCCGGCAACAAAGCCAAACTACCTCCAATGAGGGGCAGGAGCTTTGTCACCGGAGCACAGCTCCACTTATGATGCGCTGTTCACGCTGCCGCTTTTCATGGCTCAAATTTTGGCATTCGGGGAGTGTTTTTTCTCACCGCAGAGAGACAAAATTTTTAGCAACAAAAGCCGAAATTAAAAAAAAACTCCTCTGCAACCTATTTAATTTTACCTTTATACAACCTTTATACTGCCTCCAGTTCTGGTATCCTCATTTGAAAAAGATGTTGTGAAATTGGAGCTAGGGCAGCAAAGAGCCACCAAATGTTCTGAGGGCTGGAGAAAAATGCCTTCCAGTGAGCTATTGAAAGAGCTCAACCTGTTTAGCTTATCAAAAGAAAATTGAAAGGTGATTTCATTGAAATGTTGAAGGGCCTTAATGGAGAGAAAAGATTGAGTATTTACGGGCTCTTGAATGGAGCAGAGAAAGGCATAACAAGACCCAATGGCTGGAAAGTGAAAAGAGACAAATTCATATTACAACTGAGGCACAATAGTCAACAGCGAGGATGATTCACCACAGGAGCAAGCTACCAAGGAAAGTGGTGGATTCACCATCTCCTGATGTCATTTAATGAAGACTAGATGCCTTTCTGGAATGTGTTTGCCCCCAAAGTAGCTGTTATGTCATACAGGAGGCCTGTGATATGCAGGTTAGATGCTCTAATGGTGTCTTCTGACCATGAAGTCGACTAATTTCTGAAAAACTGAGTGTAGCATTGGGAGCAGCGTCTGATGTTTTCCTGTCTAGCCGGCTTGCTGCCTAGAACGAACGCTCCTTGAGTGGGGTGATCCACAGGGAGTAGCTCAAACCTCCAAAGTGCCTGGCCAGGGGCAGGACATTAGCCCAGCAAGGGAGGGGTGTGGCAGTGACATCACAAAGGCCTTTTGCAGGACCTCAGACTATTGGTCAAAGGTGGTGGGGAGGTGGTGACCTCACAGAGAGATGCTGACATCAGCCAGGCAGGACAGGGGCGAGTGGCCAGGGAAACCTCAGAGACCTCTGTGGCTTTGCTTCAGCACGTTTCCTTCTCCAGGTCTCTCTTTGAGGACTGAGAGATTATTTGGGGTCATGGACGTGAGCGCCAGGAGGAACCTCTTTCGAGTTTCCTCCTTCCCTTGTAGTGATTTTACTAGAAAACAGCCGTCCCTGTTTAGAAGGTAAGAGCCTCCTGGAGGTTTGAAACCTGTTCAGTCTGATCTATCTGGTGACAAGTGAATTCTAGGCATGGAAAACACGAGCTTAAGGAGGCAGAATTTTATTGCGCACCTGGGATTTTGTCCCTTAGAATCACTGGGGACATTAGGGTTTGTCCTTTTTGTTTCACCTCTTCCTCCATCCCTCCCTCCTCTTCTTCTCTTGCTTCTTTTGTCCTTTCTCCTGTTCCCTTCCCAACAACAGGACGGAGGTGTGTGTGTGTGTGTTGCAGGGAAGTCCTCTGCAGCTCCCACTATGGAAGGTCCACCCAAAAATGTGGGACTGAAATAGTGCTGGGGCAGCGATCCCCACCGGTGACCTGGGCCATCCTTTGGGCTCTCTGGTGAGAACCCTCAGCCTCCCGTCCTCCGTCTCTACCCTGATTGGTTGAGCAGGGGGATATTGACAGGGAGGAGACTCAGGTCCTTGTTGTTCTCTTTTAAGATCAAGTAAATAAGTCAGAACCAGTTCTATCTTTGATTAATTTTGCTGCTTCTCTGCATTAATTGTCTCTGAGCAGTTGATGATTCCCTCTAATATTGCAGTTCTCCTCAAATACTTGCTGAATAATTACTGTCACTGTTGTTGGTCTGGAGCTCATCTGAGAGCACAGTATTCAGGTCATTCAATGTCTGAAATTCAAGATCCGATGGTTTGTTTGAAAATCAGGGCTCTTCGGTCCTATTCCCAACACTGCCTCTGACGGGCTGTGTGACCTAAGACAAGTCAATTCTCCTTTCTCAGCCTGAGCTTCTCCCTCTTTCAAGTAGGGATAATAATGATCCGCTCTTACCTACCTCATGGTGGGTGAAGGATGCGGATCCATTTGGGAGTGTCACTAGAAGTAGTGCATAATATGAAGTTTCCCAGATTATGACATAATAGATTAGCTGAAATCGTCTATTTTATTTGTATTTTTTTATTTTGAAATTGTTAATAGTAGCAACGACTTAGCTCAGATTGAAGCATCTTATCTAATGGTTGAGATGTAAGTGTCTCCTCTTTGTGTGCGAGGAGACAATTCAACACACTCTGACAAAGAGGAGATGCTTTTGTTTTGCAACAAAATATTTTTGCAAAGATCTTTCATCCCACTTGTTATGATTTTGAGAAACAAACTGGTTTAGTCTAAATGGGATTTTCGGACAGAAACGGTTTGAATGAAATTTTCCCACCATCTCGATTCCTGGGCTCTGGGGTGTTTTCATCTGTTAGAACAGGAGTCAGAACTGGTTGCTTCTCTTTCTGGCTCTGCCATCGCCTTGTTGTGTAGGCCTTGGGTAGGTCACTTCCCTTCTCCCATCTGTCCAATCGGTACAGGAACAGTTCTCGAACTATGGGCAGTTTAGAGCCCAAGTGAGATAAGGGGTATTAAAGCCCTCTGTGAAGGAGAAAGGGGAGTTTCACAGTGTTTAGCACCAAGGAATTCTAAAGTTTGCTAAAATGTCTAGTCTGTGGAAACAAGAAATGGTCGGGGCCAAACTTATTAACCACTGCCTTTTTAAAGCCCATTCAAAGATGTGAGTCCCTATCTTTTAGGTACCTGTGGTTCTTTGCCAGCAGCAGAGAAGAGGTTCCTGCCTCCGTTTTTGTGGCCTTAACAAACCAGGTGTTGTGCCCCAGTTCTCGTCTGAGACCCCTGAAAAAGAACATCTTCCCATCCATGAACAAGACAGGACCTATCTTTCAAAGGGGAACAAAAAGACCTCTGGGACTTACAGACTAGCTAGCCTGACTGCCATAGCTGGAGAGATCCTGCAATACATTCTTAAACACTCAGTTTGTCAGCAGCACCTACAGGATGATTTGGTTCTTATGACTAGTGAGCGTGGAATTGTCAAGAACAAATCATTCCAAACCAATCCTCTTTCCTTCTTTGGCAGGGTTCTGGGCCTGGTAGAGGTGAGTAAACAATAGATGGGGTCTAGCTTGGTGTTACTAAGGCTTTCGACACAGTCCCATAGGACATTCTCAGAAGCAAACGAGGGAAATGTAGTCCAGCTGCAATCAGTGTAATGTGGGTGCAGAGCTGTTTGAAAGCCAAGACTCCAGGAGCCCTTCTCCATGTTTAGCTGCCCAACGGGGAGGGTGAACCTAGTGGGTCTGGCAGGGATCAGTCCGGTGTCAGGTACTATTCTATATTTTCATGAATGATTTGGAAAATGGAGTGGAGAGCATGCTCCTAAAGTTTACAACTGACACCAAGCACTTTGGAGCACAGGATTGAAATTCAAAACACCTTTAACAAATTGGAGACTTGGTCTTCTTGAGCCAAACTCCATGGTTAGGGCTCTCTCTCTACACTGGGCTGAAGTAAAACCCCAGAGCCAAGCACTCCTCCTGGGCAGTGAGCTCCGACCTTGAATGGTCAGATGCTGCTTAGCACTGTCAGAGCAGCTTTTGCTGGGGGATTCTCCCAGCACTTTCCAATAGCGGGAAGGTATGAAATCCCCATTTGACTGCTGGGGACAGAGCCCGAGAGTGGGGAGCAACTTGCCCAAAGTCCCCAGGAAAAGGAAAACAACCAGCAGAGGAACCAATAGGAAACCCAGCAATGGAACTCAGGAGTCCTGGGGGTGTGCTGTGGTGACCAGATGTCCCAATTTTATAGGGACAGTCCGAATTTTGGGGTCTTATCTAGGATCCTATTACCCCCCACGCCGTCCCGATTTTTCACACTTGCTGTCTGGTCACCCTAGGGTGTGCACATGTGTGGGTCCCAGCTGCTCCCTGCCCCCCTCATTGAAGCAGATGTGCAGGGTTACTGCCCTGGGAAGTGCAGGGCACCAGTGGATGTGGGGTTGGCTGGAGGTAGGGTCTGGCTTCAGGCAGGGCAAGGGCTGCGTGGCTGGCTGGCTTCAGGCAGGGGGGTGCATCAGGGGTTGGCTGGAGACAGGGCAGGGAGGATGCGGCTGGTGCAGGCAAAGCAGAAGGTGCAGGGCTGGCTGGAGACAGAGGCTGACTGCCGGCAGGGCAGGGCAGGGGGTGCAGGGCTGGCTGCGGGCAGGGCCGGTGCAAGGAAGTTTCATGCCCTAGGCGAAACTTCCACCTTGCACCCTCCCCCCCCCGCACCCCTGCCCTGAGGCGCCCCACCCGTGGCAGCTCCCCCCTCCACCCTGAGGCTCCCCTCTTGTGGCAACTCTCCTGCTCTGCCCTGCGGCACCCCCGTCGCCCGAGCTCACCCCTGCTCCGAGCACGAGCACCCCGAGCACGCCGTGGCCGCTTCACTTCTCCCACCTCCAAGGCTTGCGGCGCCTAAGCCTGCCAGGCAGTCAAGCACCCTCCTCTGAGCCACAGCAGCCCTGACAGTTGACAATAGAGGCACCTTAACCCCTGAGTTCCTTCAATGTGTCCCCCTCGGGGGTCCAGCTCCGATCACCAGATACTCGGGGTATGTCTATACCACCTGCCGAATCGGTGGGCAGCGATCGATCCAGCGGGGGTTGATATATCGCGTCTAGTGTAGATGCAATACATTGAGTGCTCTCCCCTCGCCTGCTGTACTCCAGCTCGGTGAGAGGCGCAGGCAGAGTCTACGGGGAGCTGCAGCAGTCAATTCACCGAGACTGTGACATTATAATTGTTAGGCCTGAATAAAGATATAGCAGACAAAACCAGGTATGCCAACCTGACCAAAGTCAGGCTAACAGAGGTTTGTGGGTAATCCCTGAGTGGAAAACACTGAGAAGCAGCAGCATGTCTCACAAGCGCTGGGAAAAAGTGAGATAAGAGAGAAGCTGCATTCCTGGCATAGTACCAGATGTGCTGTGTTCGGGCAGCTCCTTCGAAGAACTGATAAGAGTCCTAGTTTCCCAGCCTCCTTGTTTTCGCTCCCTGGTTTTGTTCTTTGTTTGTTTTTAACTCCCCTACATTTCTAACTTTAGGCATGCATGTATACTAAAGGTGTCTAGTTTCTAGTTGTTAGAAGAAGGGGGTGGGTTGCTCCAGTGAATAATTTATGACGCGACGGAACTGTCTATATAGGCTTGTACTAAGATGTAAAGAGCAGGCTGGTTCTCTCTGGAGACGAGCTGCTCTCTATTGATGCGTGCACTTGTCAATAAAGAGCTTTTGATCGGACCTTGCTGGTGTTGCCTGTCTCTCTCGCGGTCAGACAACGAACTTTGCCGTCTGGGTTAGAGTCCCTGACATCTTTGGCGACTCCGCCGGGACCCGTCTGACTCTCCGGCGGGGGATCGGACCCTGAGGCAACGCAGCGCGCATCCTCCAGTTTAGAGGAGACTTGCCTGGTGATCTGATCTCTGCGTTGGCGATAAGGCGTGTTCTGTGAACCAGCTGAAACTCGTAGAAATCCAGCAACGTCCACCTACCCATTGAGTAGGGTCCAGGTTGTCGGGGTTAGAGTCCCTGACTACTTAGGTCTGGGTTAGAGTCCCAGTCCAGGTCTGGGTTAGAGTCCCAGTCCAGGTTTGCACAGGATCCAAGTTGTCTGGGTTAGAGTCCCAGCCTGGGTTTGAGTTTCAGTCCAGGTGTTCAAGTCCCTGGAGAGGTAAGCGAGCGCTCGACGCGGGGAGGTGGGGGTTAGAGTCCCTTTACCTCGACCCGGGGAGGAGGGGTTAGAGTCCCTTCATGAAGAGGGGTTAGAGTCCCTTCATTAAAATGAGACAAGTTGGCAGTAAGTGCCCGGGGGATGCCCCGTTGTCTCTGATACTTAGAGATTGGAAAGAGATTTCTGAGACAGCTGATCTAGTTAAATTTAAGATGAGAAATCTGTGTTGGATCCAATGGCCATCATTTACCTTTCATTTGTCCCCAACTAGAGACTGGCCGGTGGGTGAAACCTTTTCCACAGATAGGAGGAACTCCTTAAGGGATATTTTGGTTGATCTTAGGCCGAGACAAATGGATTACTTGTTTGTATGGTATAATTATAAACCCATGGAGGGATGGGTAGCTTTTGAAGCTGTTTGTATGGAGAGCTCTTGTAAAAAAATCACCCACCATATGCACCAGAGCCGCACCGGGAGGAGGACAATTTTGTTCCTGTTCTTCCCCGTCTGATGGAGTGCAAGGATTCAAAAGCAGGTTAGGGACAGTTCAGGGACAGAGGAGAATCAAGGGGGAGCTCAGAGTGATGTTCCCTCATCTTCAGAGGAATCAGGCAGCCTCACCCCCTCTGTGCAGCCTCCAGCCAGCCTTTTGCAAACTTGGTCAGGGACTGCTTTTCAAACACCCCCAATATTACAGCAGCCCTTGTCCTTGCCCTTGTGGACCCCCACTAGGTTACTTAACTCCATGAGAGAGAATGTTTCTGAGACACCTCTGATATTACAAGCCTCATTGAGAACTTATCTGGTTCTACTGGTTGCTGGGGAACATGAGATGGTTTTACCCATACCCTGTTTGCAACTTCAAATTTGTTTAACTGGCAGTGCACTATGCCTCACTTATGAGACAATCCTGAGGCAGTGGAAAGAATGTTCTGCACAATCTTTTTCACTCATGTGCCCACTTGGGCAAATGTAAATCAGTTATTAGATACTCTCATGACAGAAGATGAAAGACAAAAAGTAAAAGAAAAATCTGCAGCTCATTTGAATGCACCTTGGCTAATTACTGACCCTAACTGGAATCCCAATAATCCAGCTCAAAAGACAAAGTTGGATGGATTTTTAAAAGCTGTTTTGAATGGTATTAGAGATGCAGGGGAGGCTACTCCAAATTGGAGCAAGGTGACTGCTTGTGTTCAGCATCCAGATAAGCACCTCTCTGACTTTTGTGCTCGACTGATTTGTGAAGTTAAAAAGCATGGGAATTTAAATCCTGAAACTGATCATGGAAAGGAGATGGTTAAAATGGTTTTCATGTCACAATGTGCAAAGGATATTGCAAAAAGATTTAGAAAGCATCCAGATGGTACGCAAGGGAAAAGTTTGTCTGAAGTAGTTAGCATTGCTACTAGAATGTTTAATGGGAAAGAGAAAAAGAAAGAAAAAGACATAAGGAACGGGTTAATTTAAAAATCATCTTGGCCCCGGGATGGAAGGAGGGGGGTGCTCTGCGTTCAGGGTCAGGAATCGGCGCGGACTGTGCTTGGTGCAGGGAGGGGCTGCTTTCGGCCCCAGCTGGCTGTGAAGGAAAAAATATAGACAGAGGCGAAGTAAAGGAAATACAAGTTACAGAACTGAAATTACATTTGCAAAGCTTAACTGTCCAGTAAGATCCAACAGTGTGCCTTTGTGACCCTGGAGTCGGTGTGGCTTGGTGACACCAAAGAAGCCACAGGCAGCCGACCTGGACTGGAATCTCTGAAAGAGACGCCGCAGGAGATTCCAGGGTGTAAAAGAACAGCCCTCCCAAGAGCAGAAGCATGTTGGAAATTCTGGACAAGCTGTATACAGGATAATCTCCCTTCCACCTCTCCCCCTCCTCTGAACATTATACACAGAAGTGGCCAGTCTGGACGTACGTGTGTAAGTATGAAAGGAGCTTCGGGCTTGGGGCATTAATATTTTCCTGAGTGATGTGGGAGCGTTCCCAACACTCTCCGTTGTTGTTTTATTATTTTATTAATGAAGCTTTAAAATTCAGTTATATGGTGTGTTTTCTTTATCTTCCCCCAACGATCCTGTAGTGTCAGCCTGATCATCTGACATGAGGGATAGATTGGTAACAGAAATTTGTCACAGTTTGGTGAGCAATTAAGAAGGGGGGAGCCCTGCAGAATTTACACCATCTATTTGTTTTACCCTTGTTATTTTGTGTTTGCTTTGCTTGGTACTGTTGGTGTTATATGCTGAGAACTGCATGAGTAAAAGTGAGTCCTAATAGGATAAGGAAACACTATTTGGTTCTGGTTCTGTTCTATTTAACCAGTTACTGTTGTTGTTTTTTTTCTCTGTTCACTTGGGTGTTAGGAGTGTGGGTGGAACTGAACCTCTTGTTCGTAATTCCTCGGAGTGGAAGCCATGTGTGCGAGACAGCTCTGAGGTTAAATTGAGATCCTTCTGTCCTGTCCCCTGTAGCGGTCAGTGTATAGAAGTGGGAAAGTCTGGCTTAGACTGTAATTCCCTCTGCTCTCTGTGTAATTCTCTTTTCTGTTTAAGTGTCAAACAGATGAATGAGTCTCTGGGTAAACCCTCTAAGAGTAGTCCTTCAAATTATATGTTAAGTAAATGGCCTTTGCCCAATGGGCCATGTGTCTTCGTCTAGGTGGCAAGCCTCATGAAGGAGGACTCGGGTAGTCTTGTGAGTAAGAATGTTTAAGGGAAGAGACCAGGAGGGGTGGGGGGCTAGTTGAGAAGCCCACCCTCCTAGCTAAACTGGTAGTGGAAGAAGTTGGTGCCTATGGAAGGGACGGTTCAGTGAGAAAAGCAGGATCGGGCCCAGGCGGGCAGGCAACAGACAGAGAGATTGGAAAACAGGTTGGAAAACTTTAAGGGTGTAGTGGAAGGAAGGAGTAAGTAAGTGTAAGCATGGGGATTTCAAATACCCAGAACTTACTTGGAATGGTGATTTGAGTTGATAAAAGTGGCTGTTGGGAGACAAGCAAGTGATTTAAGGGAGAGTGAGAAGTTAACTCTGTAGTTGCTGGAGGAAACAGCAGTTGAACTTTGCAAAAATGCTGAAGAGGAAAGTTCTTGGTGTCTTTGAAATGTTTGTAAATAAATTGAGGCAAAGAAATTGTTAATTGCAATCATTTAGAATTTAGTTAAATTAGCTGAAGAATGTATATAGTGCTATGTAATTGAAATTTTATTAGGCTGTAAGGGCACTATAAGTAGTGATGTTTTCTTTCAGTGTTTGAAAGCAAGAGTTAAAAGTAAAAAGCAAGCCAGAAAGCATCTGTATTCATGCAAATTATCTAACTGATAAGGTAGGAGCCACTGAAACCTGGGCTGCCTATGAAACACATAAAATATGGGATAATTCCTCTGTTTTTCCTGAAATCAACAAGGGTATTTGTCTATTTTAAGCAATGATTGTCTGCCCAGAAGGGGTAGACCTCTGTTTTTTTGTCTTTCAGATAATCAGAGAAAACTGATGCCAGCTAAACAGCATTCAACGTACCATGCATTTACTGGCACAATAGAAATTATGTTTTGTGTTCTATGTTCTGTCTTGTGGTGTTTGTCTTGTGGCCGGAATTTTTGTGTTTAATATTTTTATAAAATAATCTAGTTTAAAAGCAAACAAAAAGTTTAAATTAAAATGCAGATACTTGTTTTGTTCAACTTGGAATACAAAGTGTTTAGATAAATCAGGAGAATGTGATATACTAAAGTCTAATGCATTTCCTTAAGTAAGGAAAAGAAACTTTATTGGTCAAATTGTTAATTGCAAAAATTGTTGTTAAAATTTGCATACCAACAGTCTTTGAAAGCAAGGACATGAAAAGTTAACCCACTCCCCATATTGTACATGGGATCTTTCTGGCTACCTCAGATTTCTAGCCAGAGGGCTGGGGATGGTGGAAGGCTATTGGACTAGAGGTTGTATTGAGTGAACTCCTCAAAGTGGGTGTGCTTGTCCTGGCTTGTTGCTCGAAAGCTCTGTAATAAGGTTATTTTAGTAAAAGGGTGTGTGTGGCATATATTAAATAATAAGACTAATGTACTGTATAATGACAATGTGTAGGTGTTCATTGTTGGGAAAAAGGTGTATAAGTAAAAAGTGAAAGTTTCCTTTGCAGGTTAAAAGAAGCCAAGAAGGGAAGAAGCACAAAGAACAGAATGAATTAACTGAAAAAATAAAATAAAATAAAATAAAATAGCAAGCTCAGGCTATAGATAAGACACTGACTCCATTCAAGGACACTGCTCACAGTTAAGACTTGGTTAACAGCCAGGAAAAGGAGGGCTTGAATTTGCCCATGCAGCTATGAGATCTGAAAAACACTGCCAGGCACTAATGAAATGTGTTAAGTTTTTTTTCTCACAGGTAAGGAAGCGCTACCCAAAGACCCTAGCAGCCCTGCCACTCCTTGGAACCAGGAGACGGGATTGATGTAAAGGTCCACCAACGAAAGACTGCCTTGGCTCCATGCTGGAAAGGCCCTTAAGTCCTGATGACTACCAACACCGCTGTGAAGTACCAAAGACTGACTGCTTGGACCCAAGATTCTCACTGCAAAAAGACCCCTCCACATTGGGAGAATTCTCCTACTGATGATTAGCCTATTTCACCTTCTAGCTCCACTGTGCCTTCTGGACAGTAGGGAAAAAGTACAAGGTGAAGTGCTAGTAGCCTCTCCCTTATCCACTGACAGATCTACTGTGCCTTTGAATTTTTCTAGAAAAAGCAAAACCATTACAGGGTGATGTGCTAGTAACCTCTCCCCTATATGATGCTGCACCAAGACTGTTTTGGGAAAGAAGAAGGAACACTCACTCCACTGAAATTGCTAAAGTCCAGGAATTCCTGACTAGAAAGGACATTAAGAACTGACCCCGGTGAAGAAACAAAGAATTGTACACTGGCAGAAAAAATTTGTGGGACCCATGCTTGGGAATGTGGTATTGATTGGATTTTGGGGTTTATTCTACAGGCTGTGCCCTGTGTTGTGGATAAATTCTTCAGCATGTATTGCTCTCTCTAATTGGATTTTAAATAACAAGTACCCGAAGAGTTTGTTCTGCCACTGGAAATTTTACCTGTATTGAAACCATTCCAGTGACTAATAATGTAACCCCCTCCTATGCTATTAATGTCAATGCCTTTTAAAAGTACCTGAAAATAGTTAAATAACAAATGTAATATAGTACTACACCAAGGAAAGATGGTATTAAATATCACTGAGGCTGGGAAGGCATTGCAGTGGGATCTAGTATGTTTGGAGATTCAGAATTTCCTGAATGACCAGCTGATGGCCATTTGGAGTGATCTTGAGTACCAGACTTGGCCCACTGCCCTTACAGACACATCAGGAGTACCATCTGATCTGTGGTCATGGAGATATACTAAAGACTTTCTGGGTGGAAGTGTAAACATTTACAGTGCTCCTTCCAAGCATTTGGACTGGGGGGTGTGGGCTTCCACATACCGAATCCTGACGGGTCCATGGGGAGGATGCACATGGGACTGGATTATTCACCGAAACATCTGGGAAATTAGACCACTTGGTATACCTAACTGATTTATAGTCAGTGCCCCAATCCCTTAGTTGTCAGACAAACAGGATTCCACTTTTTTGTCCGTGCATTCATTCCTGGATTGTGGGTGGCTAAGCTCAAGAGAGCAGTTGTAAATATTTCTGCAGAGCTTGAAAAAAAACAGCTAATGCATTAATAGACGCTTTCCAAAAGTTGCAACGAAAGACTGATGAAGTAGCAGAAGTAACTTTGCAAAATAGACGTGTGCTAAATGCCATGAATGCTGAATTAGAGAGGGGCTTGTGCTCGCATTGGGGAAAAATGTTGCTTTGCTGTTAATCACTCTGGCTTAATTGACAAAGATTTACAAGCTATTAAGAATGTTGCTGTTGTTTTCCATGCTATATCTCTTGATCACACTTTTAGTTTTAAGGACCTCCACTCAGACCTTGGGTCATGGTTTACTAGCCTCCCCCGTACAATTGTTAAATGGATATGTGTCCCAAGAGTCCCATTATGGTCCTCTAGGGACAAAGGGGGGATTGTTAGGCCTGAATAAAGATATAGCAGACAAAACCAGGTATGCCAACCTGACCAAAGTCAGGCTAACAGAGGTTTGTGGGTAATCCCTGAGTGGAAAACACTGAGAAGCAGCAGCATGTCTCACAAGCGCTGGGAAAAAGTGAGATAAGAGAGAAGCTGCATTCCTGGCATAGTACCAGATGTGCTGTGTTCGGGCAGCTCCTTCGAAGAACTGATAAGAGTCCTAGTTTCCCAGCCTCCTTGTTTTCGCTCCCTGGTTTTGTTCTTTGTTTGTTTTTAACTCCCCTACATTTCTAACTTTAGGCATGCATGTATACTAAAGGTGTCTAGTTTCTAGTTGTTAGAAGAAGGGGGTGGGTTGCTCCAGTGAATAATTTATGACGCGACGGAACTGTCTACATAGGCTTATACTAAGATGTAAAGAGCAGGCTGGTTCTCTCTGGAGACGAGCTGCTCTCTATTGATGCGTGCACTTGTCAATAAAGAGCTTTTGATCGGACCTTGCTGGTGTTGCCTGTCTCTCTCGCGGTCAGACAGCGAACTTTGCCGTCTGGGTTAGAGTCCCTGACATAAGTATAATCTAATATCTCATTGAAAGGTGACAGGGCCAGAAAGAGTTAATTAACTCACCTCACCGACTGACCTGACCCGTGGGTGAACCTTAAAAACTGGTTAACAAGATATGTAAATGAACAGAGCTTTGAAATGCAAGTCTGCAGTGTTAGAGGTAGAAGGGGAGGTGTTTGCTCAGGTCTTGTGAT
This sequence comes from Gopherus flavomarginatus, assembly GCF_025201925.1. Classification (NCBI taxonomy): domain Eukaryota; kingdom Metazoa; phylum Chordata; order Testudines; family Testudinidae; genus Gopherus; species Gopherus flavomarginatus. Next base: position 3,225,003 of record NW_026115070.1, read on the forward strand.
GTCAGCAAAGAAGTCTTGTCTATTGCTATAGTTTTAATTCAAAGAGCAAAAAAAGAATATTAACATTTATGATGATACTTGAGTGAAATAGTATTATTGTCTGTGTCTCTTTGAAGGTTGTGGTAATCTGTATCTGAACTGTTTGATGGATGTACTAATTGCCAGGATGTTTGGAAGAAGAGTTAAGCCTATTGTTTTCTCAGGCTGAAAGGCTGCTGGAAATGTTTAAGAACCTGGGACACGATCCTTCTTCATCTCAGATCTGCTTTGGGTTTCAAGAGGGGGAAACCTTAAGCCACAAGGATTGAGATCCCCAGTCATTGACTGGAGCCACCCTGAATATGGACAGTGGATTATAACCTATGGACTATTTCTAAAAGGACTTTTGGCAACTACAAGCTCATCTCTACTTTGTATCTGAACCTCAAAAATTGAATTCAAGTCTATATGTCTATTAATCTTTTAACCAACACTCACTCTCTCTCTTTTCTTTTCTAATAAATTTTAGCTTAGTTAATAAGAATTGGCTATAGCATGTATTTTAGGTAAAATCTAAGTTATAATTGAACCTGGTTATGTGGCTGATCCTTTGGGATCGGAAGAATCTTTTCTTTTATATGATGAAGTAAGATTTTCAGGAATCATCATCATATCTAACAGGTGTGTCTGGACGGAGGCCTGAGGCTGGGTACTTTAAGGGAACTGCGTGGTTTAAACTTCTAAGTAACCAGTGAGGTACTACAGAAGCTGTTTTGTGCTGGCTTGGTAAATCTAAGTATTGAAATAACCAGCAGCGTTTGGGATTTGTCTGCCCTGTTTTGTTTGCAATTCACTCTGATTGAGTGAGCTGAGCTGGCTCCCACGGGCAGCACCGTCACACCTACAGCCAGGCTGCAGAGGTCCGGGGGATCTTAGGGGCCTTGGGGTGCACAGATACCTATGTCCAGGCCATAGCGGTCCCTGGGGGGCTTAGAGAGTTTGGGGGGACACAGATACCAATCTCCATGCTCTAGGGTCCCATGGGGGCTTAGAGGGTTCGTGGGGGGCACATATTCCTACATCCAGGCTGTAGGGTTACCAGGGGGGCTTAGGGGGTTAGTGGGGGGCAAAGATACCTACGTCCAGGCTGGAGGCATCCTGGGAGTCTTAGGGGATTTGTGGGGGCCAAAGACACCTATGATGTCCAGGCTGTAGGGGTACCAGTGAGTTTTAGGGGTTCGAGTGGGCACAGATACGTATGTCCAGGCTGTATCGTTCCCAGGGGGGGTTAGAGGTTTCGTGAGGGGTACAGATATCTACGTCCAGATTGTAGATGTCCCGGGAGGGGGGGGTTAGGGGGGTTGTGGGAGTGCAAATACCTATGTCCAGGCTGTAAAGGGTTCCTGGGGGCTTAGAGGGTTTCTGAGGGGCACATATACCTACGTGCACACTGGAGTGTCGCAAGGGGCTTATGGAGTCTATATGGGGAACAGATACCAATGTTCTGGCTGTATAGGTCCCTCGGGGGCTTAGGGGGTTTGTGGGGGGCACAGATACCTAAGTTCAGGCTGGAGGGATCTCTGAGTGTCTTAGGTGTTTGGTGGGAGGCACAGATACCTACGTCCAGGCTGCAGGGGTCTCGGAGGGGCTTAGGGTCTGTCACGGAGTGTGGGGGAGTCCGGTCCTGCACCCCTCTTCCTGGGACTCACAGTGACTCTCAGCCAGCCAGTAAAACAGAAGGTTTATTGGACAACAGGAGCGAAGGATACAGCAGAGCTTGGAGGCACAAGCAGGACCCCACAATCAAGTCCTTCTAGGGGTTCAGGAAACTTAGTTCCCAGTTTTGGAATCCCTGAATTCCAACCACCCAGACCAAAACCGAAACTGAACTAACCCAACTCCCTCCAGCTGGCCATTTGCTGTGTCCAGCTTCCCGGGCAAAGGTGCTGACCCCTCCCCGCGCCTAGCTCAGGTTACAGGCTGAGCACGTGTCCGGTCCTAAAGTCACCCCCTGCTCTCCCATCCCCCACACAGACAGTCCCTACTCCATCACAGTAATGCACAGAGCATTTCCCGCATGGAGCCACAGTGACACCGTGTGGCCACACTGGGTAATGCACAGAGCATTTCCCGCATGGAGCAACAGTGACACCATGTGACCACACCAGGTAATGGACAGAGCATTTCCTGCATGGAGCAACAGTGACACCATGTGGCCACGCACGGTAACGCACAGAACATTTCCCATATGGAGCAACTGTGACACCGTGTGGCCAGGCAGGGTAATGCACAGAGCATTTCCCACATGGAGCAACATTGACGCCTTGTGACCACACCAGCTAATGGACAGAGCATTTCCTGCATGGAGCAACAGTGACACCATGTGGCCATGCAGGGAAATGCCCAGAGCATTTCCTGGATGGAGCAACAGTGATTCCATGTGGCCACGCAGGGTAATGCACAGAGCATTTCTCTCATAGAGGAACAGTGACAACATGTGGCCATGCAGGGTAATGCACAGAGCATCACGCCTATGTAGAGGCTGTAGAGATCCCTGGGGGGCTTAGGGGTCGTGGGGGGCACAGATAGCTACGTCCAGGCTGGAGACATTCTGGTGGGCATTAGGGGCTTCATGAGGGGCACAAATATCTACGTCAGGGCTGGAGAGGTCCCTGGATGGCTTAGGGGGTTGTGGTGAGCATAGATACATACGTCCATGCTGTAGTGGTCCCTGGGGGTTTAAGGAGTTGGTAAGGGTCACAGAAACCTATGTATGGTCTGGAGGGGTCCCTGGGGGACTTAAGGGTTTGTGGTTGCGCAGATACCTACGTACCGGTTGGAGGGGGCCCTGGGGAGCTTAGGGGGTTTGTGTGGCGTACACATAGCTATAACCAGGCTGGTGGGGGCCCTATGGGTCTTAGAAGGCTGGTGGGGGGCAGAGATACCTATGTAGGGACTGGAGAAGTCCTGGGGAGGGCTTTGGGGGTTCCTGGAAGTCACAAATATCTACGTCCAGGCTGGAGGAGTTCTGGGGGTATTAGGGAGTTGTGCGGGGGCACAGATACCTATATCGAGGCTGTAGGGGTCCTGGGGTTGCTTTGGGGAATTTTGGGGTACAGATACCTACTTCCATGCTGTAGGGGTCGCTGGGAGGATCAGTGGGTTCGTGAGGGTGCACAGATATCTACGTCCGGTCTATAGGGATCCTGGGGGGGGCTTAGGGGTTTGTAAGGGGCACAGATACATTCATCCAGGCAAGAGGGGTCCTAGGGACCTTAGTGGGTTCATGCTGGGCACAGATACCTGCGTCTAGGCTGGAGGGGTTTTGGGGGTCTTAGGAGGGTTGTGTGGGCACAGATACCTATGTCGATGCTGGAGGGGTCCTGTCATGTCTTAGCGGATTCGTGGGGTCAGAGATACCTACATCTAGGCTGGAGGGGTTCCGGGGGGATTAGGTGTGTTTGAGGAGGGGAACAGATACCTACATCCTGATGGTAGGTGGCCCTGGGTAGCTTAGGCGGTTTTTGTCGGTCACAGATACAAACATCCATGCTGTAGGGGTCCCGAGGGACTTTGTGGGGCTCTAGGGGTCACAGATACCTACCTACAGTCTGGAAGGTTCCTGTGGGTATTAAGGGGTGTGTGGGGCATACAGATGCCTACATCTGGGCTTGTGGGTTCCCTGGGGGGCTTAGAGGTTTGTGGAGAGCACAGATACCATTATCCAGGCTAGATGGGTTCTGGTGGGATTAGGGGGTTGTGGGGGGCACAGATACCTATGTAAACAGAAGCAGGATGAACTCTACCCTCACATCTGGTGGTGAATTATGGCAAGTGTGGAAAAGGATTTCAGGGTCTGATCATGTTTGCATAGACACACTCACCGTGCGTGACACGGCCACGGCAGCCTGGGATGGTTACTTTGGCAGCTATGGTATCCCCAGTTTATTTGTTGTTGGGGTGTGAGATGTGGAGTGTTGTCACCCTGATTGTGTGGATGAGGAACTGTGAAACAGCTTTGAGACAGGGATTCTCACCATCAGTTGAGTGGCACTCACTAGACAAGGGAGTGGGCTCCTTGGGTGAGCTAGAGTCACCAATTGCACTTTTTTTCTTTTAACAGTTGAATAGCAGTGTTGATTTTTTATTCTCTTAAAAGTTGAATTTCTAGGTTCTTGAGCTGAAATCACTGAAAGATGTGTTAGCTTGTGGGGGACTCTGAAACTGTATTGCAGAACACAATAGTTGACAGACAGGAGCAGTTTGTGGGAGTGTCCCATGGAATGAGATGAATCTAGCAGTTTTGGGGGATAGCTGGAGCAGAACACAGGTCGGCTGGCAGAGCAGCTGGTGGACCGAGCTGAGCAGTTTGTGGGGAAGGCAAAAGCAGAATCCCATGGAGAGGCAGAGCAGTCAGCAGTGGACCACATAAGGTGCCCCTTTCTACTCAGGCTGGCAGGGGGAAAAACCCTGCAGATAGACTCTTGAAGTCTGGGGTTGCGCAACTGTGGGTGATTTTGGGGTTGCTGGACTCTTGAAACGTTGGAGATATTGGACTTTGGAGCCTTGGGGTGATTTGGGGATTGCTGGACTCATGAGCCCAGGGAAAAGGACACGGCCTAGTTGAGGTGTTTTCCCAATTTAATGCTATGTTGTTTATCTCACGTTATTAAACATTTTCTGCTACACCCAGACTCTGTGCTTGCGAGAGGGGAAGTATTGCCTCTTTGAGGCACCTAGGAGTGCGTATGTAAAATTTTCCCATGTCACTGGGTGGGGACTCGAGCTGGTTTGCATTACATTGTAGGCAAGGGACCCCTATGTATTGAACCCAGTCCTTGCTGCTATCAGTTCAGCCTGGCAGAAGGGTTCCACCTACGTCCAGGCTCAAGGGGTCCCTGGGGGGCTTAGGGAGTTCGTGGGGGGCACAGATATCTAGGTCCAGGCTGTAGGGGGTCGGGGGGGCTCAGGAGTTTGGTGGGGGGCACAGATACCTACGTCCAGGCTGCAGGGGTCCCAGAGGGACTTAGGGGGTGTCACGTAGTGTGGTGGAATCTGGCCATGCACCCCTCTTCCTGGGACACACAGTGACTCAGCCAGCCAGTAAAACAGAAGGTTTTTTTGGCCAACAGGAACGAAGGATACAGCAGGGCTTTTGGGCACAACCAGGACCCCTCAATCGAGTCCTTCTGGGGGTTCAGGAAGCTTAGTTCCCAGTTTGGGATTCCCTGAATTCCAACAACCCAGCTCCAAACCAAAACTGAACTAACTCCCTCCAGCCAGCCCCTTCCTTTATTCAGCTTCCTGGGCAAAGGTGCTGACCCCCTCCCAGCTGCCTAGCTTAAGTTACAGGCTTAGGTCCTGTCCCTCACCTAAAGTCACCCGCTGCTTTCCCATCCCCCACACAGACAGTCCCCACTCCATCACAGTAATGCCCAGAGCATTTCGCGCATGGAGCAACAGTAACACTGTGTGGCCATGCAGGGTAATGCCCAGAGCATTTCCCCCGTGGTGCAACAGTGACACCATGTGGCCACACAGGATAATGCACAGAGCATTTCCTGCATGGAGCAAGAGTGACACCGTGTGGCCATGCAGGGTAATGCACAGAGCATTTCCTGCATGGAGCAACACTGACACCATGTGGTCACGCAGGGTAATGCACAGAGCATTTCCATGCATGGAGCAACAGTGGCACCGTATGACCACGCAGGCTAATACACAGAACATTTCCTGCATGGAGCAACAGTGGCATCGTGTGGCCATGCAGGGTAATACACAGAGCATTTCCATGCATGGAGCAACAGTGGCACCGTGTGGCCACGCAGGCTAATACACAGAGCATTTCCTGCATGGAGCAACAGTGACACCATGTGGTCACGCAGGGTAATGCACAGAGCATTTCCTGCATGGAGCAACAGTGACACCATATGGTCACGCAGGGTAATGCACAGAGCATTTCCTGCGTTGAGCAACAGTGACACCATGTGGCCACACAGGGTAATGCACAGAGCATCGCACCTACGTGGAGGCTGTAGAGATCCCTCGAGGGCTTACGGGGGTTCGTAGGGTCACAGATATCTACATCCAGTATGGGCGGGACCCTGGGAGAGTTAGGGGGGTTGTGAGGGGCATAGGTACTTGCGTCCAGGCTGTAGAGGTCCTGGTGGGGATTAAAGGCTTCCTGGAGGACAGCAATATCTACGTCCAGGCTGAAGGGGTCCCTGGACGCTTAGGGGGTTGTGGTGAGCACAGTGATCCCTGGGGGTATAGGGACTTGGTGAGGGGCACAGATACCTATGTATGTCCTGGAGGGGTCCCTGGGGGGGGCTTAGTGGTACTGTAGGAGACACAGATACCTACGTCCAGGCTATAGGCATTCTGGGGGGGCTTAGGGCTTTAGGGGGGCACAGATACCTACATCCAGGCTGGAGGGGTCCCGGGGGGCTTAGGTGGTTTGTGGGGAGGGGCACAGATATGTACATCCAGGCTGGAGAGGTTCCGGAGAGGATTAGGGGTTTTTGCGGATGGCAGAGATATCTATCTCCATACTCTAGGGGTCTCAGGGGGGCTTAGGGCTGGATGTGTCCCGAGGAGCTTAGGGGGTTTGTGGGGTGCTCAGACACCTGTGTCCAGGCTGTAGGGAACCCTGGGGGCTTAGGGGGTTCGTGGGGGTCACAGGTAGTTACGTCCAGGCTGAAGGGGTAATGGGAGTTCTTAAGGGATCGGGGCTGACACAGATACCTACGTCCAAGGTCTAGGGGAGGCAGGAGAAGTGAAACGGCCATGGTGTGCTTTCAGGTAGGGATAATAATGATCCACTCTTACCTACCTCATGGTGGGTGGAGGATGGGGATCCATTGGAGAGTGTCACTAAGAGTAGTGCATAATATGAGGTGTCCCATCACGTTTACTCAGAGCAGATTATGACATAATAGATTAGCTGAAACAGTCTTTTTTATTTGTATTTTTTTATTTTGGAATTGTTAAGAGCAGCAATGACTTAGCTCAGACTGAAGCATCTTATCTAATTTTCAAGATCTAAGTGTCTCCTCCTTGTGTGTGATGACACAATTTAACACACTGTGACAAACAGGAGATGCTTTTGTTTTGCAACAAAATCTTTTTGCAAAGAACTTCCATCTCACTTGTTATGATTCTGAGAAACAAACTGGTTTAGTCTGAATGGGATATTTGGACAGAAACGGTTGGAATGAAATTTTCCCACCATCGCAGTTCCTGAGCTCTATCCCTGCCTCTGGGGGGATTTGTTGTCTGTTAGAACAGGAGTCTGACTGGCGGCTTCTCTTTCTGGCTCTGCCACCGCCTTGCTGTGTAGGCCCTTGGGTAGGTCACCTCCCTTCTCTGTACCTCAGGCTCCTCCCATTTGTCCAATGGGAACAGGGACAGTTCTCGAATTCTGGGCAGTTGTGAGCCTGAGTGAGAAAAGGGGTGTTGAAGCCCTCTGTGAAGAAGAAAGGGGAGTTTCACGGTGTTTTTGCACCAAGGAATTCTAAACCAAAACTGAACTAACTCCCTCGAGTCCTTCTGGGGGTTCAGGAAGCTTAGTTCCCAGTTTGGGATTCTCTGAATTCCAACTACCCAGCTCCAAACCAAAACTGAACTAACTCCCTCCAGCCGACCCCTTCCTGTGTCCAGCTTCCCGGGCAAAGGTGCTCACTCTCTCAGCCCTGCCTAGCTCGAGTTACAGGCTTAGGTCCTGTCCCTCACCTAAAGTCACCCCCTGCTCTCCCATCCCCCACACAGACAGTCCCCACTCCATCACAGTAATGCCCAGAGCATTTCCCGCATGGAACAACAGTGACACCATGTGGCCACTCAGGGTAATGCACAGAGCATCACAACTACGTAGAGGCTGTAGAGATCCCTGGGGGCTTAGGGGTCATGGGAGGTACAGATAGCTACGTCCAGGCTGGAGGCATTCTGGGGGGTTTAAGGGGGTTCGTAGGGTCACAGATACCTACGTCCAGGATGGTCGGGACTCTGGGGGAGTTAGGGGGGTTGTGGGGGGCATAGGTACTTGCGTCCAGGCTGTAGAGGTCCTGGTGGGGATTAAGGGCTTCCTGGAGGACACCAATATCTACGTCCGGGCTGGAGAGGTCCCTGGACGGCTTAGAGGTTGTGGTGAGCACAGTGATCCCTGGGGGTTTAGGAACTTGGTGAGGGGCACAGATACCTATGTTTGTCCTGGAGGGTTCCCTGAGGGGGCTTAGTGGTATTGTAGGGGACACAGATACCTACGTCCAGGCTATAGGCATTCTGGGGGGGCTTAGGGCTTTGGGGGGGCACAGATACCTACATCCAGGCTGGAGGGGTCCCGGGGGGCTTAGGGGGGTTGTGGGGGGCACAGCTATGTACGTCCAGGCTGGAGAGGTTCCAGGGAGTATAAGGAATTTTTGTGGACAGCAGAGATACCTATCTCCAGGATCTAGGGGTCCCTGGGGGGCTTAGGGTTTTTTTGGGAGGCACAGATAACTATGTCCAGGTTGGAGTGGTTCCTGGGGGGTTTAGGGGGTTCCTGGGGGGCACAGATACCTAGGTCCATGCTGTAGGGGTCCCCGGGTGGATTAGGGGTTTTCTGAGGGGTACAGATACATACGTCTAGGCTGTAGGGGTCCCTGGGAGGCTTAGGGGGTTTGTGGGGGGCAGCGATACCTAAGTCCAGGCAATAGGGCTTCCAGGGGGAATTAGTGTGTTGGGGGGGCACAGATACCTAGATCCAGGCTGGAGGGTTCCCGATGGTGGGGGGCTTAGGCAGTTTGTGTTCGGCAAAGATACCTACCTCCAGGCTGGAGGGGTGTCTCGGCACTTAGGGATTGTGGGGGGGCACAGATACCTCCGTCCAGGCTGGAGGGTCCCTGGGGAGCTTAGCGGGTTCGTAGGGGGCACAGATACCTAAATCCAGGCTGGAGGGATCCAGGGGGGGCTTATGGGGTTCAGGGGGCACAGATACTTATCTCTAGGCTGTAGTGGTCCCTGGTGGGCTTAGGGGGTTTTGGGGGGCCCCAGATACCTAAGTCCATGCTGTAGGGGTCCCTACAGGTGCTTATGGGTTCATGGGGTGCACAGATACTTATGTCCAGGCTGGAGGGGGCAGGGGGGGTTGGGGTTTCATGGGGGGCACAGATACGAACCTCCAGGCTGTAGGAGTCCCAGGGGGGCTGTGGGGGTACAGATACCTACATCTAGTCTGGATGGGTCCTGGGGGTTATAGGGGGTTTGTAGGGGGCACAGATACCTAGGTACAGGCTGTCGGTGTCCCGAGGAGATTAGGCGGTTCACTGGGGGCTCAGATACATCCAGGCTGGATGTGTCCCGAGGAGCTTAGGGGGTTCGTGCGGTGCTCAGACACCTGTGTCCAGGCTGTAGGGTTCCCTGGGGGCTTAGGGGGTTCGTGGGGGTCACAGGTAGTTACGTCCAGGCTGAAGGGGTAATGGGAGTGCTTAAGGGATCGGGGCTGACACAGATACCTACGTCCAGGGTCTAGGGGTCCCGAGGGGATTGGGGGTTGAGGGGGGAACAGATACCTACGTCATAGCTGGAGGTGTCTTGGGTGGTTTAGGAGGTTCGTTGGAGTCACAGATACCTAAGTCCAGGCTGTAGGGGTTCCTGGGGCATTCAGGGATTTCTGGGGGTCACAGATACCTACGTGCAGACTAGAGGGGTCCCAGAGGTCTTAGGAGAATTATGGGGGTCACAGATACCTACATGCAGACTGGAGGGGTCCTGGAGCGCTTAGGAGATTTATGGGGGGCACAGATACCAACATACTGGCTGTAAAGGTCCCTGGGGGGCTTTGTGGGTTCGGGGGGCACAGATACCAATGTCCTGGCTGTAGATGTTCCTGGGGTACATAGAGGGGCTGTGGTCGCACATAACCCTACATCCAGGCTGTCGGGGTCCCGGGGGCCCCTGGCCAAATTGGGTCCCTCTGGAAAAGTCTCCCTCACGGTGGCCCCAGGGCTGGAGGAGCTCCCACTCCCTGATATGGCGCAGAGGCTGCAGCAGGGGCACAGAGCTTCTCTGGTGTCAGGGCCACAGCGGGGCAGGGGTAAAGGAGTGAGACCAGAGAAGCTCTGTGCCCCTGCTGCAGCCCCCAGGTAATAGAAGGGAGTGGGAGCTCTTCCAGCCCTGAGGCCACCGTGGAGGAACATCTACAGCCAGGACATTGGTATCTGTCATACATTAGAAGCAAGAGGAAGACTAAGGACAGGGTAGGCCCACTGCTCAGTGAGGAGGGGGAAACAGTAACGGGAGACTTGGAAATGGCAGAGATGCTTAATGACTTCTTTGTTTCAGTCTTCACTGAGAAGTCTGAAGGAATGTCTAGTATAGTGAATGCTTACGGGAAGAGGGTAGGTTTAGAAGAGAAAATAAGGAAAGAGCAAGTAAAAAATCACTTAGAAAAGTTAGATGCCTGCAAGTCACCAGGGCCTGATGAAATGCATCCTAGAATACTCAAGGAGTTAATAGAGGAGGTATCTGAGCCTCTAGCTATTATCTTTGGGAAATCATGGGAGACGGGGGAGATTCCAGAAGACTGGAAGGGGGCAAATATAGTGCCCATCTATAAAAAGGGAAATAAAAACAACCCAGGAAACTACAGACCAGTTAGTTTAACTTCTGTGCCAGGGAAGATAATGGAGCAGGTAATCAAAGAAATCATCTCCAAACACTTGGAAGGTGGTAAGGTGATAGGGAATAGCCAGCATGGATTTGTAAAGAACAAATCATGTCAAACTAATCTGATAGCGTTCTTTGATAGGATAACGAGCCTTGTGGATAAGGGAGAAGCGGTGGATGTGATTTACCTAGACTTTAGTAAGGCATTTGATACGGTCTCGCATGATATTCTTATAGATAAACTAGGAAAGTACAATTTAGATGGGGCTACTATAAGGTGGGTGCATAACTGGCTGGATAACCGTACTCAGAGAGTAGTTGTTAATGGCTCCCAATCCTGCTGGAAAGGTATAACAAGTGGGGTTCCGCAGGGGTCTGTTTTGGGACCGGATCTGTTCAATATCTTCATCAACGATTTAGATGTTGGCATAGAAAGTACGCTTATTAAGTTTGCGGATGATACCAAACTGGGAGGGATTGCAACTGCTTTGGAGGACAGGGTCAAAATTCAAAATGATCTGGACAAATTGGAGAAATGGTCTGAGGTAAACAGGATGAACTTCAATAAAGATAAATGCAAAGTGCTCCACTTAGGAAGGAACAATCAGTTTCACACATACAGAATGGGAAGAGACTGTCTAGGAAGGAGTATGGCAGAAAGAGATCTAGGGGTCGTAGTGGACCACAAGCTTAATATGAGTCAACAGTGTGATACTGTTGCAAAAAAAGCAAACGTGATTCTGGGATGCATTAACAGGTGTGTTGTAAACAAGACACGAGAAGTCATTCTTCCGCTTTACTCTGCGCTGGTTAGGCCTCAACTGGAGTATTGTGTCCAGTTCTGGGCACCACATTTCAAGAAAGATGTGGAGAAATTGGAGAGGGTCCAGAGAAGAGCAACAAGAATGATTAAAGGTCTTGAGAACATGACCTATGAAGGAAGGCTGAAGGAATTGGGTTTGTTTAGTTTGGAAAAGAGAAGACTGAGAGGGGACATGATAGCAGTTTTCAGGTATCTAAAAAGGTGTCATCAGGAGGAGGGAGAAAACTTGTTCACCTTAGCCTCCAATGATAGAACAAGAAGCAATGGGCTTAAACTGCAGCAAGGGAGATTTAGGTTGGACATTAGGAAAAAGTTCCTAACTGTCAGGGTAGTTAAACACTGGAATAGATTGCCTAGGGAAGTTGTGGAATCTCCATCTCTGGAGATATTTAAGAGTAGGTTAGATAAATGTCTATTAGGGATGGTCTAGACAGTATTTGGTCCTGCCATGAGGGCAGGGGACTGGACTCGATGACCTCTCGAGGTCCCTTCCAGTCCTAGAGTCTATGAGTCTATGAGTAATCTGTGCCCCCCATAAACCACCTAATCCCCACGGGAACCCCTACAGCCAGGATGTTGGTATCTGTCCCCCTATAAATCTCCTAAGCCCTCTGGAACCCTTCCAGTCTGAACGTAGGTATCTGTGACCCCCAGAAATCCCCGAATACCCCAGGAACCCCTACAGCCTGGACTTAGGTATCTGTGACTCCAACGAACCTCCTAAACCACCCAGGACCCCTTCAGCTAGGACGTAGGCATCTGTTCCCCCCTCAACCCCCAATCCCCTCGGGACCCCTAGACCCTGGACGTAGGTATCTGTGTCCGCTCCGATTCCCTAAGCACCCCCATTACCCCTTTAGCCTGGACGTAGGTATCTGTACTCCCACAAACCCCCTAAACGTCCCAGCGACCCCTTCAGCCTGGAAGTCCCTATCTGTGACACCCACGAACCTCTAACCTCCCAGGGATCCCTACAGCCTGGACACAGGTGTCTGAGCACCCCACAAACCCCCTAAGCTCCTCGGGACACATCCAGCCTGGATGTATCTGAGCCCCCAGTGACTTAAGCTAGGCAGCCTGTAACTTAAGCTAGGCAGCGGGGAGGGGGTCAGCACCTTTGCCCAGGAAGCTGAATAAAGGAAGGGGCTGGCTGGAGGGAGTTAGTTCAGTTTTGGTTTGGAGCTGGGTTGTTGGAATTCAGGGAATCCCAAACTGGGAACTAAGCTTCCTGAACCCCCAGAAGGACTCGATTGAGGGGTCCTGGTTGTGCCCAAAAGCCCTGCTGTATCCTTCGTTCCTGTTGGCCAAAAAAACCTTCTGTTTTACTGGCTGGCTGAGTCACTGTGTGTCCCAGGAAGAGGGGTGCATGGCCAGATTCCACCACACTATGTGACACCCCCTAAGTCCCTCTGGGACCCCTGCAGCCTGGACGTAGGTATCTGTGCCCCCCACCAAACTCCTGAGCTCCCCCCCGACCCCCTACAGCCTGGACCTAGATATCTGTGCCCCCCACGAACTCCCTAAGCCCCCCAGGGACCCCTTGAGCATGGACGTAGGTGGAACCCTTCTGCCAGGCTGAACTGATAGCAGCAAGGACTGGGTTCAATACATAGGGGTCCCTTGCCTACAATGTAATGCTAACCAGCTCGAGCCCCCACCCAGTGACATGGGAAAATTTTACATACGCACTCCTAGGTGCCTCAAAGAGGCAATACTTCCCCTCTCGCAAGCACAGAGTCTGGGTGTAGCAGAAAATGTTTAATAACGTGAGATTAACAACATAGCATTAAATTGGGAAAACACCTCAACTAGGCCGTGTCCTTTTCCCTGGGCTCATGAGTCCAGCAATCCCCAAATCACCCCAAGGCTCCAAAGTCCAATATCTCCAACGTTTCAAGAGTCCAGCAACCCCAAAATCACCCACAGTTGCGCAACCCCAGACTTCAAGAGTCTATCTGCAGGGTTTTTCCCCCTGCCAGCCTGAGTAGAAAGGGGCACCTTATGTGGTCCACTGCTGACTGCTCTGCCTCTCCATGGGATTCTGCTTTTGCCTTCCCCACAAACTGCTCAGCTCGGTCCACCAGCTGCTCTGCCAGCCGACCTGTGTTCTGCTCCAGCTATCCCCCAAAACTGCTAGACTCACCTCACTCCGTGGGACACTCCCACAAACTGCTCCTGTCTGCCAACTACTGTGTTCTGCAATACAGTTTCAGAGTCCCCCACAAGCTAACACATCTTTTCAGTGATTTCAGCTCAAGAACCTAGAAATTCAACTTTTAAGAGAATAAAAAATCAACACTGCTATTCAACTGTTAAAAGAAAAAAAGTGCAATTGGTGACTCTAGCTCACCCAAGGAGCCCACTCCCTTGTCTAAGTGAGTGCCACTCAACTGATGGTGAGAATCCCTGTCTCAAAGCTGTTTCACAGTTCCTCATCCACACAATCAGGGTGACAACACTCCACATCTCACACCCCAACAACAAATAAACTGGGGATACCATAGCTGCCAAAGTAACCATCCCAGGCTGCCGTGGCCGTGTCACGCACGGTGAGTGTGTCTATGCAAACATGATCAGACCCTGAAATCCTTTTCCACACTTGCCATAATTCACCACCAGATGTGAGGGTAGAGTTCATCCTGCTTCTGCTTACATAGGTATCTGTGCCCCCCACAACCCCCTAATCTCACCAGAACCCATCTAGCCTGGATAATGGTGTCTGTGCTCTCCACAAACCTCTAAGCCCCCCAGGGAACCCACAAGCCCAGATGTAGGCATCTGTATGCCCCACACACCCCTTAATACCCACAGGAACCTTCCAGACTGTAGGTAGGTATCTGTGACCCCTAGAGCCCCACAAAGTCCCTCGGGACCCCTACAGCATGGATGTTTGTATCTGTGACCGACAAAAACCGCCTAAGCTACCCAGGGCCACCTACCATCAGGATGTAGGTATCTGTTCCCCCCCCAAACACACCTAATCCCCCCGGAACCCCTCCAGCCTAGATGTAGGTATCTCTGACCCCACGAATCTGCTAAGACATGACAGGACCCCTCCAGCATCGACATAGGTAACTGTGCCCACACAACCCTCCTAAGACCCCCAAAACCCCTCCAGCCTAGACGCAGGTATCTGTGCCCAGCATGAACCCCCTAAGGTCCCTAGGACCCCTCTTGCCTGGATGAATGTATCTGTGCCCCTTACAAACCCCTAAGCCCCCCCCCAGGATCCCTATAGACCGGACGTAGATATCTGTGCACCCTCACGAACCCACTGATCCTCCCAGCGACCCCTACAGCATGGAAGTAGGTATCTGTACCCCAAAATTCCCCAAAGCAACCCCAGGACCCCTACAGCCTCGATATAGGTATCTGTGCCCCCGCACAACTCCCTAATACCCCCAGAACTCCTCCAGCCTGGACGTAGATATTTGTGACTTCCAGGAACCCCCAAAGCCCTCCCCAGGACTTCTCCAGTCCCTACATAGGTATCTCTGCCCCCCACCAGCCTTCTAAGACCCATAGGGCCCCCACCAGCCTGGTTATAGCTATGTGTACGCCACACAAACCCCCTAAGCTCCCCAGGGCCCCCTCCAACCGGCACGTAGGTATCTGCGCAACCACAAACCCTTAAGTCCCCCAGGGACCCCTCCAGACCATACGTAGGTTTCTGTGACCCTTACCAACTCCTTAAACCCCCAGGGACCACTACAGCATGGACGTATGTATCTATGCTCACCACAACCCCCTAAGCCATCCAGGGACCTCTCCAGCCCTGACGTAGATATTTGTGCCCCTCATGAAGCTCCTAATGCCCACCAGAATGTCTCCAGCCTGGACGTAGCTATCTGTGCCCCCCATGACCCCTAAGTCCCCCAGGGATCTCTACAGCCTCTACATAGGCGTGATGCTCTGTGCATTACCCTGCATGGCCACATGTTGTCACTGTTCCTCTATGAGAGAAATGCTCTGTGCATTACTCCTGCGTGGCCACATGGAATCACTGTTGCTCCATCCAGGAAATGCTCTGTGCATTTCCCTGCATGGCCACATGGTGTCACTGTTGCTCCATGCAGGAAATGCTCTGTCCATTACCTGGTGTGGTCACAAGGTATCAATGTTGCTTCATGCGGGAAATGCTCTGTGCATTACCCTGTGTGGCCACACGGTGTCACTCTTGCTCCATGCAGGAAATGCTCTGTGCATTACCCTGTGTGGCCACATGGTGTCACTGTTGCTCCACAGGGGAAATGCTCTGGGCATTACCCTGCATGGCCACACAGTGTTACTGTTGCTCCATGCGCGAAATGCTCTGGGCATTACTGTGATGGAGTGGGGACTGTCTGTGTGGGGGATGGGAGAGCAGCGGGTGACTTTAGGTGAGGGACAGGACCTAAGCCTGTAACTTAAGCTAGGCAGCGGGGAGGGGGTCAGCACCTTTGCCCAGGAAGCTGAATAAAGGAAGGGGCTGGCTGGAGGGAGTTAGTTCAGTTTTGGTTTGGAGCTGGGTTGTTGGAATTCAGGGAATCCCAAACTGGGAACTAAGCTTCCTGAACCCCCAGAAGGACTCGATTGAGGGGTCCTGGTTGTGCCCAAAAGCCCTGCTGTATCCTTCATTCCTGTTGGCCAAAAAAACCTTCTGTTTTACTGGCTGGCTGAGTCACTGAGTGTCCCAGGAAGAGGGGTGCAGGGCCAGATTCCACCACAATACTTGACACCCCCTAAGTCCCTCTGGTACCCCTGCAGCGTGGACGTATGTATCTATGCTCACCACAACCCCCTAAGCCATCCAGGGACCTCTCCAGCCCTGACGTAGATATTTGTGCCCCTCATGAAGCCCCTAATGCCCACCAGAATGTCTCCAGCCTGGACGTAGCTATCTGTGCCCCCCACGACCCCTAAGCCCCCCAGGGATCTCTACAGCCTCTACATAGGCGTGATGCTCTGTGCATTACCCTGCATGGCCACATGTTGTCACTGTTCCTCTATGAGAGAAATGCTCTGTGCATTACCCTGCGTGGCCACATGGAATCACTGTTGCTCCATCCAGGAAATGCTCTGGGCATTTCCCTGCATGGCCACATGGTGTCACTGTTGCTCCATGCAGGAAATGCTCTGTCCATTAGCTGGTGTGGTCACAAGGCGTCAATGTTGCTCCATGTGGGAAATGCTCTGTGCATTACCCTGCCTGGCCACACGGTGTCACAGTTGCTCCATATGGGAAATGTTCTGTGCGTTACCGTGCGTGGCCACATGGTGTCACTGTTGCTCCATGCGGGAAATGCTCTGTGCATTACTGTGATGGAGTAGGGACTGTCTGTGTGGGGGATGGGAGAGCAGGGGGTGACTTTAGGACCGGACACGTGCTCAGCCTGTAACCTGAGCTAGGGGGGGGGAGGGGTCAGCACCTTTGCCCGGGAAGCTGGACACAGCAAATGGCCAGCTGGAGGGAGTTGGGTTAGTTCAGTTTCGGTTTTGGTCTGGGTGGTTGGAATTCAGGGATTCCCAAACTGGGAACTAAGTTTCCTGAACCCCTAGAAGGACTTGATTGTGGGGTCCTGCTTGTGCCTCCAAGCTCTGCCGTATCCTTCGCTCCTGTTGTCCAATAAACCTTCTGTTTTACTGGCTGGCTGAGAGTCACTGTGAGTCCCAGGAAGAGGGGTGCAGGACCGGACTCCCCCACACTCCGTGACAGACCCTAAGCCCCTCCGAGACCCCTGCAGCCTGGACGTAGGTATCTGTGCCTCCCACCAAACACCTAAGACACTCAGAGATCCCTCCAGCCTGAACTTAGGTATCTGTGCCCCCCACAAACCCCCTAAGCCCCCGAGGGACCTATACAGCCAGAACATTGGTATCTGTTCCCCATATAGACTCCATAAGCCCCTTGCGACACTCCAGTGTGCACGTAGGTATATGTGCCCCTCAGAAACCCTCTAAGCCCCCAGGAACCCCTACAGCCTGGACATAGGTATTTGCACTCCCACAACCCCCCTAACCGCCCCCTCCCGGGACATCTACAATCTGGACGTAGATATCTGTGCCCCTCACGAAACCTCTAACCCCCCCTGGGAACGATACAGCCTGGACATACGTATCTGTGCCCACTCGAACCCCTAAAACTCACTGGTACCCCTACAGCCTGGACATCATAGGTGTCTTTGGCCCCCACAAATCCCCTAAGACTCCCAGGATGCCTCCAGCCTGGACGTAGGTATCTTTGCCCCCCACTAACCCCCTAAGCCCCCCTGGTAACCCTACAGCCTGGATGTAGGAATATGTGCCCCCCACGAACCCTCTAAGCCCCCATCGGACCCTAGAGCATGGAGATTGGTATCTGTGTCCCCCCCAAACTCTCTAAGCCCCCCAGGGACCGCTATGGCCTGGACATAGGTATCTGTGCACCCCAAGGCCCCTAAGATCCCCCGGACCTCTGCAGCCTGGCTGTAGGTGTGACGGTGCTGCCCGTGGGAGCCAGCTCAGCTCACTCAATCAGAGTGAATTGCAAACAAAACAGGGCAGACAAATCCCAAACGCTGCTGGTTATTTCAATACTTAGATTTACCAAGCCAGCACAAAACAGCTTCTGTAGTACCTCACTGGTTACTTAGAAGTTTAAACCACGCAGTTCCCTTAAAGTACCCAGCCTCAGGCCTCCGTCCAGACACACCTGTTAGATATGATGATGATTCCTGAAAATCTTACTTCATCATATAAAAGAAAAGATTCTTCCGATCCCAAAGGATCAGCCACATAACCAGGTTCAATTATAACTTAGATTTTACCTAAAATACATGCTATAGCCAATTCTTATTAACTAAGCTAAAATTTATTAGAAAAGAAAAGAGAGAGAGTGAGTGTTGGTTAAAAGATTAATAGACATATAGACTTGAATTCAATTTTTGAGGTTCAGATACAAAGTAGAGATGAGCCTGTAGTTGCCAAAAGTCCTTTTAGAAATAGTCCATAGGTTATAATCCACTGTCCATATTCAGGGTGGCTCCAGTCAATGACTGGGGATCTCAATCCTTGTGGCTTAAGGTTTCCCCCTCTTGAAACCCAAAGCAGATCTGAGATGAAGAAGGATCGTGTCCCAGGTTCTTAAACATTTCCAGCAGCCTTTCAGCCTGAGAAAACAATAGGCTTAACTCTTCTTCCAAACATCCTGGCAATTAGTACATCCATCAAACAGTTCAGATACAGATTACCACAACCTTCAAAGAGACACAGACAATAATACTATTTCACTCAAGTATCATCATAAATGTTAATATTCTTTTTTTGCTCTTTGAATTAAAACTAGAGCAATAGACAAGACTTGTTTGCTGACATCACAAGACCTGAGCAAACACCTCCCCTTCTACCTCTAACACTGCAGACTTGCATTTCAAAGCTCTGTTCATTTACATATCTTGTTAACCAGTTTTTAAGGTTCACCCACGGGTCAGGTCAGTCGGTGAGGTGAGTTAATTAACTCTTTCTGGCCCTGTCACCTTTCAATGAGATATTAGATTATACTTATGTCAGGGACTCTAACCCAGACGGCAAAGTTCGTTGTCTGACCGCGAGAGAGACAGGCAACACCAGCAAGGTCCGATCAAAAGCTCTTTATTGACAAGTGCACGCATCAATAGAGAGCAGCTCGTCTCCAGAGAGAACCAGCCTGCTCTTTACATCTTAGTATAAGCCTATGTAGACAGTTCCGTCGCGTCATAAATTATTCACTGGAGCAACCCACCCCCTTCTTCTAACAACTAGAAACTAGACACCTTTAGTATACATGCATGCCTAAAGTTAGAAATGTAGGGGAGTTAAAAACAAACAAAGAACAAAACCAGGGAGCGAAAACAAGGAGGCTGGGAAACTAGGACTCTTATCAGTTCTTCGAAGGAGCTGCCCGAACACAGCACATCTGGTACTATGCCAGGAATGCAGCTTCTCTCTTATCTCACTTTTTCCCAGCGCTTGTGAGACATGCTGCTGCTTCTCAGTGTTTTCCACTCAGGGATTACCCACAAACCTCTGTTAGCCTGACTTTGGTCAGGTTGGCATACCTGGTTTTGTCTGCTATATCTTTATTCAGGCCTAACAATTATAATGTCACAGTCTCGGTGAGTTGACTGCTGCAGCTCCCCGTAGACTCTGCCTGCGCCTCTCACCGAGCTGGAGTACAGCAGTCGAGGGGAGAGCACTCAATGTATTGCATCTACACTAGACGCGATATATCAACCCCCGCTGGATCGATCGCTGCCCACCGATTCGGCAGGTGGTATAGACATACCCCGAGTATCTGGTGATCGGAGCTGGACCCCCGAGGGGGACACATTGAAGGAACTCAGGGGTTAAGGTGCCTCTATTGTCAACTGTCAGGGCTGCTGTGGCTCAGAGGAGGGTGCTTGACTGCCTGGCAGGCTTAGGCGCCGCAAGCCTTGGAGGTGGGAGAAGTGAAGCGGCCACGGCGTGCTCGGGGTGCTCGTGCTCGGAGCAGGGGTGAGCTCGGGCGACGGGGGTGCCGCAGGGCAGAGCAGGAGAGTTGCCACAAGAGGGGAGCCTCAGGGTGGAGGGGGGAGCTGCCACGGGTGGGGCGCCTCAGGGCAGGGGTGCGGGGGGGGGAGGGTGCAAGGTGGAAGTTTCGCCTAGGGCATGAAACTTCCTTGCAACGGCCCTGCCCCACGCCCTGCCTGCAGCCAGCCCTGCACCCCCTGCCCTGCCCTGCCGGCAGTCAGCCTCTGTCTCCAGCCAGCCCTGCACCTTCTGCTTTGCCTGCACCAGCCGCATCCTCCCTGCCCTGTCTCCAGCCAACCCCTGATGCACCCCCCTGCCTGAAGCCAGCCAGCCACGCAGCCCTTGCCCTGCCTGAAGCCAGACCCTACCTCCAGCCAACCCCACATCCACTGGTGCCCTGCACTTCCCAGGGCAGTAACCCTGCACATCTGCTTCAATGAGGGGGGCAGGGAGCAGCTGGGACCCACACATGTGCACACCCTAGGGTGACCAGACAGCAAGTGTGAAAAATCGGGACGGCGTGGGGGGTAATAGGATCCTAGATAAGACCCCAAAATTCGGACTGTCCCTATAAAATTGGGACATCTGGTCACCACAGCACACCCCCAGGACTCCTGAGTTCCATTGCTGGGTTTCCTATTGGTTCCTCTGCTGGTTGTTTTCCTTTTTCTGGGGACTTTGGGCAAGTTGCTCCCCACTCTCGGGCTCTGTCCCCAGCAGTCAAATGGGGATTTCATACCTTCCCGCTATTGGAAAGTGCTGGGAGAATCCCCCAGCAAAAGCTGCTCTGACAGTGCTAAGCAGCATCTGACCATTCAAGGTCGGAGCTCACTGCCCAGGAGGAGTGCTTGGCTCTGGGGTTTCACTTCAGCCCAGTGTAGAGAGAGAGCCCTAACCATGGAGTTTGGCTCAAGAAGACCAAGTCTCCAATTTGTTAAGGGTGTTTTGAATTTCAATCCTGTGCTCCAAAGTGCTTGGTGTCAGTTGTAAACTTTAGGAGCATGCTCTCCACTCCATTTTCCAAATCATTCATGAAAATATAGAATAGTACCTGACACCGGACTGATCCCTGCCAGACCCACTAGGTTCACCCTCCCCGTTGGGCAGCTAAACATGGAGAAGGGCTCCTGGAGTCTTGGCTTTCAACCAGCTCTGCACCCACATTACACTGATTGCAGCTGGACTACATTTCCCTCGTTTGCTTCTGAGAATGTCCTATGGGACTGTGTCGAAAGCCTTAGTAACACCAAGCTAGATCCCATCTATTGTTTACTCACCTCTACCAGGCCCAGAACCCTGCCAAAGAAGGAAAGAGGATTGGTTTGGAATGATTTGTTCTTGACAATTCCACGCTCACTAGTCAGAAGAACCAAATCATCCTGTAGGTGCTGCTGACAAACTGAGTGTTTAAGAATGTATTGCAGGATCTCTCCAGCTATGGCAGTCAGGCTAGCTAGTCTGTAAGTCCCAGAGGTCTTTTTGTTCTCCTTTGAAAGATAGGTCCTGTCTTGTTCATGGATGGGAAGATGTTCTTTTTCAGGGGTCTCAGACGAGAACTGGGGCACAACACCTGGTTTGTTAAGGCCACAAAAACGGAGGCAGGAACCTCTTCTCTGCTGCTGGCAAAGAACCACAGGTACCTAAAAGATAGGGACTCACATCTTTGAATGGGCTTTAAAAAGGCAGTGGTTAATAAGTTTGGCCCCGACCATTTCTTGTTTCCACAGACTAGACATTTTAGCAAACTTTAGAATTCCTTGGTGCTAAACACTGTGAAACTCCCCTTTCTCCTTCACAGAGGGCTTTAATACCCCTTATCTCACTTGGGCTCTAAACTGCCCATAGTTCGAGAACTGTTCCTGTTCCGATTGGACAGATGGGAGAAGGGAAGTGACCTACCCAAGGCCTACACAACAAGGCGATGGCAGAGCCAGAAAGAGAAGCAACCAGTTCTGACTCCTGTTCTAACAGATGAAAACACCCCAGAGCCCAGGAATCGAGATGGTGGGAAAATTTCATTCAAACCGTTTCTGTCCGAAAATCCCATTTAGACTAAACCAGTTTGTTTCTCAAAATCATAACAAGTGGGATGAAAGATCTTTGCAAAAATATTTTGTTGCAAAACAAAAGCATCTCCTCTTTGTCAGAGTGTGTTAAATTGTCTCCTCGCACACAAAGAGGAGACACTTACATCTCAACCATTAGATAAGATGCTTCAATCTGAGCTAAGTCGTTGCTACTATTAACAATTTCAAAATAAAAAAATACAAATAAAATAGACGATTTCAGCTAATCTATTATGTCATAATCTGGGAAACTTCATATTATGCACTACTTCTAGTGACACTCCCAAATGGATCCGCATCCTTCACCCACCATGAGGTAGGTAAGAGCGGATCATTATTATCCCTACTTGAAAGAGGGAGAAGCTCAGGCTGAGAAAGGAGAATTGACTTGTCTTAGGTCACACAGCCCGTCAGAGGCAGTGTTGGGAATAGGACCGAAGAGCCCTGATTTTCAAACAAACCATCGGATCTTGAATTTCAGACATTGAATGACCTGAATACTGTGCTCTCAGATGAGCTCCAGACCAACAACAGTGACAGTAATTATTCAGCAAGTATTTGAGGAGAACTGCAATGTTAGAGGGAATCATCAACTGCTCAGAGACAATTAATGCAGAGAAGCAGCAAAATTAATCAAAGATAGAACTGGTTCTGACTTATTTACTTGATCTTAAAAGAGAACAACAAGGACCTGAGTCTCCTCCCTGTCAACATCCCCCTGCTCAACCAATCAGGGTAGAGACGGAGGACGGGAGGCTGAGGGTTCTCACCAGAGAGCCCAAAGGATGGCCCAGGTCACCGGTGGGGATCACTGCCCGAGCACTATTTCAGTCCCACATTTTTGGGTGGACCTTCCATAGTGGGAGCTGCAGAGGACTTCCCTGCAACACACACACACACACACCTCCGTCCTGTTGTTGGGAAGGGAACAGGAGAAAGGACAAAAGAAGCAAGAGAAGAAGAGGAGGGAGGGATGGAGGAAGAGGTGAAACAAAAAGGACAAACCCTAATTGTCCCCAGCGATTCTAAGGGACAAAATCCCAGGTGCGCAATAAAATTCTGCCTCCTTAAGCTCGTGTTTTCCATGCCTAGAATTCACTTGTCACCAGATAGATCAGACTGAACAGGTTTCAAACCTCCAGGAGGCTCTTACCTTCTAAACAGGGATGGCTGTTTTCTAGTAAAATCACTACAAGGGAAGGAGGAAACTCGGAAGAGGTTCCTCCTGGCGCTCACGTCCATGACCCCAAATAATCTCTCAGTCCTCAAAGAGAGACCTGGAGAAGGAAACGTGCTGAAGCAAAGCCACAGAGGTCTCTGAGGTTTCCCTGGCCCCTCGCCCCTGTCCTGCCTGGCTGATGTCAGCATCTCTCTGTGAGGTCACCACCTCCCCACCACCTTTGACCAATAGTCTGAGGTCCTGCAAACGGCCTTTGTGATGTCACTGCCACACCCCTCCCTTGCTGGGCTAATGTCCTGCCCCTGGCCAGGCACTTTGGAGGTTTGAGCTACTCCCTGTGGATCACCCCACTCAAGGAGCGTTCGTTCTAGGCAGCAAGCCGGCTAGACAGGAAAACATCAGACGCTGCTCCCAATGCTACACTCAGTTTTTCAGAAATTAGTCGACTTCATGGTCAGAAGACACCATTAGAGCATCTAACCTGCATATCACAGGCCTCCTGTATGACATAACAGCTACTTTGGGGGCAAACACATTCCAGAAAGGCATCTAGTCTTCATTAAATGACATCAGGAGATGGTGAATCCACCACTTTCCTTGGTAGCTTGCTCCTGTGGTGAATCATCCTCGCTGTTGACTATTGTGCCTCAGTTGTAATATGAATTTGTCTCTTTTCACTTTCCAGCCATTGGGTCTTGTTATGCCTTTCTCTGCTCCATTCAAGAGCCCGTAAATACCCAATCTTTTCTCTCCATTAAGGCCCTTCAACATTTCAATGAAATCACCTTTCAATCTTCTTTTGATAAGCTAAACAGGTTGAGCTCTTTCAATAGCTCACTGGAAGGCATTTTTCTCCAGCCCTCAGAACATTTGGTGGCTCTTTGCTGCCCTAGCTCCAATTTCACAACATCTTTTTCAAATGAGGATACCAGAACTGGAGGCAGTATAAAGGTTGTATAAAGGTAAAATTAAATAGGTTGCAGAGGAGTTTTTTTTAATTTCGGCTTTTGTTGCTAAAAATTTTGTCTCTCTGCGGTGAGAAAAAACACTCCCCGAATGCCAAAATTTGAGCCATGAAAAGCGGCAGTGTGAACAGCGCATCATAGGTGGAGCTGTGCTCCCGGTGACAAAGCTCCTGCCCCTCATTGGAGGTAGTTTGGCTTTGTTGCCGGGGAAGCTCTCTCTCAGCGATAAGGACGGCCACACAGCGCACCTTACAATGGCATGGTTAGAGTGGCACAGCTGCACCGTGGTAAGGTGCGCGGTGTAGACACAGCCTCAGAGCTGGGGAAAGCCGACAGGCGCTGAGGAGCACAGGGTTCAGACAGAGACATCCGTTAGGAGAGGAACTATTCACAGGGATTCTCTATAGCCTAGTAAGGTGGAGAGGATGGAAGATGATAATGTACAGGTAGGTTCTGATGAGAAACAGTGAAATGAAAGAGTCTCTCTCAATTACATCATGTAATAGCAGACAGCTAAAATGGGACACATTTTAGAAGTGCTTAAATACAAACGCTAAACGTCTAAGTACTAAGACTGGTGAATTTGAGTGCCTGGTATTGAGTGACGATATTGATAGAATAGGCATCACAGAAACCCTTGCACCCCCTCCTGCACCCACATGGGGAGACTGACCTGTGTGCATGGAGCAGCTGGCATTGCTGCCCCCCACTCCTCCCTGGAACGCTGCTCATCTGGGCACCCCTAGGGGCTGTGGGATGTGGGGGCAAGAAGTGAGATCATCCGAGCTCCCTGCATCCAGGTCACTTTCCTCAGCCGGGCTGCATAGCGGGAGGGCAGAGAGCACCAGCTTCTGATGCTCCCCTCACAGCACAGCCCAAGTGGGAAAAGTGACCAGGACGCATGGAGCACATAGGGTTGCTCCTTACTCCCCTCAAACCTCTATGGACCCATGGAGGAGCATTGGGGCAGGGGAAAGCAGTGAGCACCTTTGCACTGCCACACGGTGCCCTTTGACCCCTGGAGCCCTGGGCGGCTATCGGGGGGCACCACCCCTAAGGCCGGCCAGGCTCCCCAGAACGAGCAGCAGAAAACACAGAGACTGGCCACACACTGAGCAGTGGTAGCCTGGGCGGCTCGTAATGGAGGCTCAGGGGGGAGGGGCGTCATAACATTTTTTCCCAGATTTGGACCTTAGCGTCCAAAATATGGGTGTTAGCATGAAAACCTCCAAGCTTAGTTACCAGCTTGGACCTGGTAAAGCTGCCACCAGCCAGGGATTTATACAGTGCCTGGCTCGCTGTGGTCTCCCCAAAACCTTCCCCGGGGGACCCCCAGACTCAGATGCCTTGAGTCTCACAACAAAGGGGAATAAACCATTTCCCTTCCCCCTCCTCCCCTCCAGGTGTTCCCTCCCTGGGTTCCTGGAGAGATATACAGAAGCAAGCTCCGTGAATCTAAACAGAGGGACTCCCCCCTCCCTGTTTCCAGTCCTGGAAATAGAAGTACCAAGATAGCTAATCTCTCTTCCCCCTTACCCAGAGGGTATGCAAAGTCAGGCTAGTAAATCTAACACAACGAGATTTTCCCCCTGACTTCTTCCTCCCACCAATTCCCTGGTGAGCTGCAGACTCAATTCCCTGGAGTCCCCACTAAAGAAAAAATCCAACAGGTCTTAAAAAGAAAGCTTTATATAAAAAGAAAGAAAAGGACATAAAAATGGTCTCTCTGTATTAAGGTGACAAATACAGGGTTATTTGCTTAAAAGAAAAAAATGAATAAACAGCCTTATCCAAAAAGAATACAATTTAAACATTCCAGCAACTACACACATGTAAATACAAAAAAAACCAATATAAACTTATTGTCTTATTATCTTTGTACTTACAACTTGGAAACAGAAGATTAGAAAGGCAGGAGATAGAAAAATCACTCTCATAGCCGAGACGCCACAGACACAAGACAAAGAACAAAGAACTCACACACAAACTTCCCTCCCACTCCCTGCTACAGCCCGGGGGCTGCAGCAGGGGCACAGAGCTTCTCTGGTCTCAGGGCCACAGCGAGGCAGGGGTAAAGGAGTGATAGGGTGGGGCTGGTGGGGGAAGGGGTGGAACAGAAGTGACAGTGGATGGGGCCATGGGTGGAAGGGGGTAGAGCCACAGACAGAAGGTAGGGGCATGGTTCTGGTGCTGGGGCCCCCACACTTGTTCTCCCTTTCCCGGGGGTTTGGCATCACTAGCCCCGGCTTAGCGAGTAGGGTTCAGTGGTCCCCATAATGTGGGGTGCGACTCCTAGGGGGACACAGAGGAACATTCATGGGGGCACCTCAGGACCTGAGCCAGCCCACATAGAGGGCAGGGAGGGAGCACCACTCTGCCACAGCTCTTCCCCAACCCCACCCTCAGCCTGAGACTCTGGCTCCCAGCCCGGCGTCGACCCCTTTACCCCTGTCCGCACCCCTCACCCCAGCAAGCAACAGCCCCACTCCTCCCAGCCCCGGTTCTTGACCGTGGCTTCCGAGGGGCCACAGCCATGGCTAAGAGGGCACAATGTGAAATGTTTGGGGACCACTGGTTTAGGGTGACGTCCTCAATCACTTCTCTGCAGTCCAATAAAAGCTATTCCTCACTCACCTACCCCTCCATCAGGACGGACTAGGTATGTTCTGCTGCCCTTCACTCATACAGGAAGGAGAATAACATTTCATTCCACTCAATCCTAAAGTCATTTGTAACCCAAGACCATCCCAAACTGGTCATTTTGGGGAAGCGGCCCCATCATGCTGCATAGCTAGGCAGAGTAGGTGTGTCTATGCAAACACGGTCTGTTCCGGAAGTCTTTCCCCAGCTCCTCACTAGGTGAGAGAGGGGAGCTCATTCAGACCCTGCTTTCGCTTAGTATTTAAAAACTCCTTAGTGTCCCTATCTCTGCCGGCCTTAGATTTCTCCTCCTGTCCGTTTTTTGACAGCTCAGATGAGGTGACCGAGTGGTTAAGGTGATGGACTGCTACCCCATTATGCTCTGCCTGCATGGGTTCAAATCCCATTCTCATCAGAGGCATTTAGTCTTCACCCTCCTTTATAGACAACCATCTCCCCCTTTGGTACAATAACAGATCAAACAATGTTGCTTGTGTTACCCAAAATTGGGTCAGTTAGTAAGCTTAGAGAGGACTAATAATGCCCCTCCCCCCAGAGTTTGGCAGAAAGCAGCACATTTATTAGCTTGATAGCTAAGCTCAAAAGAAGGGATGGGGGAGGGTGTCACATTCATACTCACGCTCCCAGGACAGGCCTGGCAGTGGAGATGTCAGGATCCTTTAAGGTAAGTGTCCCACAGCGCAGCGATGGACGGTGCGATGAAGATCAGTCTCCCTGAGGTGCAATAGAATGTAACACAGCGAACCACTGGCCAGATGGGCCGGGTGAAGGGCATTCACTGGAGGTACAAAGGAGAGTGGGAAAGCCACTTCACAGGCATTCAAAGCGGGAAAGGGCACAAGCTGGGGGAGTTTAACAGACCTTTTGAGCATACAGGTTATACAGAGCATACAGATCACTGCTGCTCCTACAACATGATAAGTTCTCAAGCAGCATGTTTCTTACTTTGCCCATCTGTCAATTTTGATGATTATTGATGGAAATATTTTGCCATTGGGTTGTGTGTTTACACAGAAATTGACATTTACTAACAAATACACAATTCTTCCAAGCCTGCCTAGTCTGCAGTTGATGGGTTTAGAGGGACACATTCACTCTTCCAGGTCCCCATTCCAGGCCTGTGCTCTCCAGGTTGTCAACTTCCCGCACTGCTGGGATCCTTCCCTCATCTCCCCCCAAACCACTGCCCCACCCCCACTTCCGGGGTCCCCTCCCTACACTGTCTAACTCCACTGCTGGCAGGATCCCTTCCTGTTCCTTTCATTTCCTGCCTCCACTCTGGGCAAAAGCTCTGCACTCTTCCCACACCAGAAGTTGAACCCAGGCCACCTGGGTGAAAACCAGGAATCCTGACCACTAGCCCATATGGGACTATTGTTGCATCTGACGAAGTAGGTATTCACCCACGACAGCTCATGCTCCAATACGTCTGTTAGTCTATAAGGTGCCACCGGATTCTTGGCTGCTATTATTACTACAACTCAGGTCTTGGCTACACTGGAGAGTTACAGTGCAGGTGGTGGCTTTACAGCGCTGTAACTTACTCCCCGTCCACACTGGCAAGGCACATACAGCGCTGTATCTCCCTGGCTACAGTGCTGCATGTGCTCCACCTCGACGAGAGGAATAAAGAGAACAGAGCTGGTGATGCAGCGCTGGGGTGCCAGTGTAAACAGTGATTAATCTTACTACGCTGTCACTGACCTCCGGAACCTTCCCATAATGCTTTTAAGTAGAGATAACGCTCTTTGTTTTGGTGTGATGCCTCTGTTTGCTTTGCTGTGAGCTCAAGGCTCCCGGAGCTGCTTATCTAAAAACCAAACACAGTTACTGTTTGCAGTGAATGAGCAGAGGCAGGGGGATCCCTTTGGAACACCCACAGCTGGTGTTTGCTTGAGGAGAGAAGCAGCCGGGTGGGCACGGGGGAGGGGGGGTCTGTTTTGGATCAGCGGCTTATCTGGTCTGTGAGGAAAAGAACAAAGGCGGCTATTTGCATTTAGTGAATGAGAGAGGGGTGGGGGAGGAGGCTTGAACTTGCCAGGCAGGGAGCTGACACAGTGTCAGCTCCAAAAATCCACTCGCTCTGTCTCCCCCACGCTCCGTGTCACACTCCACCCCACCCTCCTCTTTTGAAAAGCACATTGCAGCCACTTGAATGCTGGGATAGCTGCCCATAATGCACCACTCCCAACAGCGCTGCAAATGTGGCCATGACAGAGTGCTGGTAGCTGTCAGTGTGTCCACACTGCAGCGCTTTCCCTAAACAGCTGTAGGAAGACAGCTTTAACTCCCAGCGCTGGACAGCTGCAAGTGTAGCCAAACCCTCTCTAAGCCGACCCCTTATGAGAACAGCAGGGACTAGCATGACTAGATGTCCCGATTTTTGGGTCTTTTTCTTATATAGGTGCCTATTAACCCCACCCCCATCCCAATTTTTCACATTTGCTGTCGGATCACCCTAGCAGGGGTTGCACACAGGGCTGCATTAACCTTCAGGTGCTGAGGTTTCCCTCTCTCCATTCCCAGAGCCTGTGATCAGGAAACAGACATCAGGGCTCCCACGTGCTGCACAGACCATGACTGAGATCAGACCCCATATTATGCAAGGTGCTGTACAAACCCTGGGCAACACTGAGACACCCAGGAGGTTCCCCTCAATTTCTCTGAGCCTCTGCTGCCCAACTTCTTCTGAATCCCTCTGGCTCACCCCCCCCCCACAAAAAACCCACCTTTCCAAACAGTCCTTCTTTCCTTGCCCCCTGATTCTGGTTTCACACCCTGGGACCATCTCCTCTCTTTGTCTCTCCCCCTCCAGGTGAAGCAGAGATGGAGGCAACTTCAGCCACTGGAGTCAGCCTCAGCGAGCACTGCAGCCGGCCCCGGGGGAGGGGGGGTGTTTGCAGACACAGGAAGGGAGCAGGGGGTGCTGGGAAGAAGGCGGCAGGAGAACAAAGCTCAGAGACCCAACATGGGGAAATTCCAGGGGGCGGGGCTCTGACACATCCCAGGTGCGGACAGCTCCTGGGGGCGGGGCTCTGGCTCAGCTCGGGGGCAGGGCAGCTCCTCGGGGCGGGGCTCCAGCACAGAGCAGGGGCGGGGCAGCTCCTGGGGGCGGGGCTCCAGCACAGAGCGGGGGCGGAGCAGCTCCTGGGGGCGGGGCTCTGGCACAGCCCATGGGCAGGGCAGCTCCTGGGGGTGGGGCTCTGGCACAGCCCTGGGGCGGGGCAGCTCCTGGGGGCGGGGCTCTGGCACAGCCCATGGGCAGGGCAGCTCCTGGGGGCGGGGCTCTGGCACATTGTGACGCGGAGCCCGGGCTGAACAGCTGCTTCCTGGTTCTCCACGTGCTGCCAGCAGCGCTGGAGCTGCCCGAGCCGCAGCCGGAGCCGCTGTTCTCAGCTGCAGCCAGGATCTGCCCCCGGCCCCGCTGGGATCCAGGTGGGGACAGAGACTGGCGCCCGGGGGTTCCCCTTGGTGTGGCTGGCGGGGGCGGGAGGGGAGAAGCCGGAGCTGCAGGCGGGGGAAGGGCGGTGGGACATTGTGACCCGGAGCCCCCGGGGAATGAGAGGCGCTGGGGGGCAGGAAAGTGACTCTGCCCCAGGGAGCCTGGGAGAAGCCTTGAAGGCGCCTCGGCCCCAGTGGAGCTGCAGGAGGATCCGCCCGCCCGCCCCGCTGGGATGGGGGGGCCGGGGCCCGGCCGTCGTGTGGGGGGGAGGGGCGGACCCCGGGCCAGGCGGGGGGGGGCGGTGTATTAAATCCCTCCCCATAGCAATGTGCTACTCCCGGGCACTGCGCATGCCCAGTAACAGCCGCTGAAGCCGCTGCCCTTCCCTCTGCCCGGACCAGCCGTAACGTTCCGCCGGGCGCTGGGGGCGGGGCTGGAGCGGGGCGGGGGAGTAACAGGGAGCGTGGGAGGGGCGGGCGCAGAGCAGGAAATTGATGGGCGGGGGGGGGTCAGGCAGCTGGAGGCAGGGTTCGTGGGGGGCTAAAGGGCACAATCCGGGCTGGGGGGAGGAGCAGGAGTTGAGCTCAGGGTGAGGCGCTGGCAGAGCCCCCCCCTTTGGTGTGAGGGCGGAGGTGTCGAGGGGGGAGGAGAAGCCGGAGTTGCAGGTGGGGGAGGTCACTGGGGTGGGGGTGTAGATCTGTCTCTGTGCAGCCAGGACATTCCCGGGGTGGGAGGGAGGTGAGTTAACTGGATCCTGTCCCAGTTTTTGCCACTTCCTCCCACACACACATTCTCTCAAGATTTCCCCTTTTCTCTCTCATTATCACACGTGGCTATAAAATCCAGGGAGATTCTCCTCTCCCCTCCCAATGATCAGCTCTCTAATTGCCTCTGATTTTCCCTTTTCTCTCCATACTTCTCAAATGTCAATTTAAAATCTCTCCGATGGGGGGTGGATTTTCCCACCCATTTTATCTGCAGCGATTTGTCCTTGTTTGGGTGGGAAATTGTTGCCCTGGGTCATTCCCCAGAACATGGCTCCCACTGGAGTGGGATGGGATGAGGTTCCCGTTCTCTGCCAGGGCAGGGAAGGGAAGGGAGGAGCACATCCCCCATGGAGACTGCCCAGACCCCATTTCCCAATTCCCCTGCGGCCCCCTTCCATTGTCCAGGGAGCCTTCCAGCTCCCCCCCCCCGCCCTTAAATCAGCTCCTCAAAGGGCTCTGAGCTGCTCACGTGAATGGTTGCCCCGTGGCCGGGGGGGACCATCACATTCTGTTTATGTATTGGACAGTCATATAAAATCCAGTCCAACAGTCCCCCTTTTCCACTAGTTATTTAATAGCAACATCAAATCCCCTCCGATCTTGGTGGTTTTCTCTCATGTTATCAAATGTCGTTTGTGACAGGGTTCTCTCTGCGTGTCTCAAAGATTGATATAAAATACCCCAAACATTTGCCCCACTTCTCTCTAGTTGTTTTATTTCTAATTGAATATGATGGGTTGTTTCCCAATGTGCTAAGATGCAGCCGCCTCTGGGGTGGATCCATGGTGGCCATTATTTGCTAGTGACAGCCCGTGGATCTTTCTTGCCCTCCAGGCCTTCCATTCTCCTGTTAAAGAAGCACTCCCCAGGCTCCCTCTGCCTGTGTGACTGGCCAGCAGGAGGTGGTGTTAACTTTCTAGCCACTTCTCACACTCTGTGAGGTAACACTTGCAGGGGCAGGGAAGGTGTCTGTGTGGGGAGATTGCAGCTGAAGGGGCATTGTGGTAGGGGGAGGCCTCTGGGTGGCTGGGCAGGGGGTACCCTAGTAAGGTTGGTGGGTTGTGGAGGTTTGGGGTTTTTGGGGGTGGTGGTTCTGATGTGCCCATCCCTGAGGCTATGGGTCCTGGAGGTGGGTATCGCTGGGGGCCTGGTGGCTGCAGAACAGTGGGGGTGGGTGTCTCTTGGGGAGGCGGGACAGAGGGTTAGAGGGAGCCTGGTTCTGTGCCAGGGGCTCTGTCTGTGCTTCCCCCGCTGGTTCCTGGTTTTGTTGCCATGCCCAGTGCACAGAGCTGGGGGAGGGGATCCCTGGCACTAGGTGAGGGCATGCCAGGGAAGCAAAGTGATGGGTCGCACTGTAAAGCATCAGGGGGTCACACTGGGCAGAGGAGGGGGTCCCAGGCAAATGTCAGGGTAGATCGTTCTGGAGGGTGGGGAAGTTCCTAGGCAGGCAGTGAGGGACTGAGTTCCCAGTGGGGGGGGGTCCCTTGAGGGGGTCCCTGGCTGCTGGGGGCTCTTGGTGGGGGGAACCCTTTGGGATTCCCAACCTGGCAATCATGGTGTGGTGGGGGTTCTCTGGCCGGTGGGGCTTTGAGGGGTATCTGGGGTCCCTGGCCAGGGACTCTGGGGGCTGCGTCCCAGGGAATATCTGATGGGATCCTGGCTGGGGGGTGTCTGGGGCCCCTGGCTGGGGGGTCTGGGCTCTGGGTACTAGGGGGTGTCTGGGGGCTGCTGCTAACCATGATCCTTCTCTCTGGTCAACTTGTACCAGAGTCCTGGCTCCTAGTCACCAGGTCACCAAGTCCATTCCCCAGTCACGTGCCCTGTCACTGTGATAACTTTCTGTCCACTTAGCAAACACTGTTAGTGTGAATTCACAGAATTTACTTTTCTCCTCTTTTGAAAACTGCAGGAACTTTCGGTTCCGTTTGGAAAATTTTTGCCCCCAGTCCTTGTCCTAGATCTGCGGGGGTGAGGGAGGTGGGAAGGGAGTCAGCACTGCCACACGATGGTCTTTTCCACAGCGTTCTGAACTCATTCTTTCTGAAATCCGGTGTCATTGAGACCGTTGTTAATCCAGAGTCACTGTATGGAAAGACAAGGAGTGATTCCAGATGGACAGTGGGTCAAATGAGATCAGCCATTCGCCCTGTGAGGAGGGGTCCCATTAGCTGCTCTCCCCAGAGAGCTAAAGGAGGGAAGCTGCTCATACACTCCGTCCCTCTCTGCTCAGGATATTGGGGTTCAGCTTCCTGGGTCAGATGCTGCAGCCTCCATTGTGATCTGGGAGACCAGGCTTGGCAGCTGCTGCTCCCCCAGTGGGGCTCTGTGCTGGGAAGTGACCTTAATTAAAGCTTCTTCTCTGCCCGGCCCAGGGGATGACTTTCTGCAGCTGGTCCTAGCCCCCTAGGGCAGTCCTGGGCCCTGTTACTACTAAATTCTGAGCCAGAGTCTCCAGGTAACTGAAAGACCTCAGGGAATGTCCTAGGGTCTGGCAAGAAAGTGACTCTGCACAAACAACACCACCTCATTTCTCCTCCCATTAGCGGTTGCCAGGAGGAAATCCAGCCATGGGAGAGCAAAGCCCCCAGGAATGGGACTGTCCCAGCCAGAGGGGCAGGGAGAGAGGACAGGGGAAGGAGAGGCTGAAAGGGGCAGTGGGAGAAATGAATGTGGGGGAGAGATTTCCAGCTCTCTAGTCCACCCAGACACATGTATTGCTGCATCCTGGGGCAGAACCACTTTCCAGTGAACAAAACAAGGATCAGACAGAGCAAAAGCCAGTTCCTGACTCCATATTCCCCCTGCTGGGGTGTGGCTGCCGTGGGGTCAGTGTCTGAGGGAATCCCCCACAGTGACTCCTTTGGTTCTGCTCTTATCTAGCCTTGTGTTCAGAGAAGGGGTGAGGGGAGAGAGAAGGGAGGTTAAAAATGTGTCTGTGGACTTAGCCTGGCAGGAGGGGCCAGGTCTAAATTGTAATAAACAGATTGAGCATTTCCCAGCATGACAGAATCTAGGGTGTCTGTCTGCAGGGAAAGGGCCTGGGGGAATTGTGATGTGAAATTAACTAAAACCGGTTCTGAAACGCCCACAACTGCCCTTCTCCCCCAGACAGGCTGCAGAATGTTTTGCTCCAGCTCATCCCAGCCTGGCGTGGGACAGGGAAGAGAAATGGCTGCAGTGGAGTCAGTCCAGGTAGAGATTATCGGGGGGTTGCTGGTGGGTTCCTGCTGGAGGAAAGGGAGAGCAAATACACCAGAGGTGGGAAGGTTTGCAGAGTCTGATTTGGAGGTTGGAGCGGGGCAGGAAATTCACAGCGTGGGGAAAGGAGGAGGCCAGGGTGTGGCAGACCTGCTGGGAGTTATTTACTAAGTGGCCTAGATTCTAGGAACAGACCCAGGAGGTTTGGAGGTGGAAATGCCCTAATTTGTGAAGAGAGAAAATAACCCACCTACATGGAGCTAGTCAAACTGACCAGACTCCTAGTGCTGGAGCCTGACCTCATTAACCATCAGCTGCTGTGAGATATAAAGGGGACACCCATGAGTCAGGCTTATTGGAGCTGCCTCTCCCTTCATATCCCGCTCCTCACAATGAGGAGGGTGTTGGGCATCCTACCAGCGAGCTCTCCCTGGACCCTGCTAGGGGCTCCATCTCCTGTATCAGTCAGTGGCTAGTAGGGGGGTGATGGATATGCTGGGAGAGATAAGGGGCTCTCTCTTCATCCCCTCACCCTGGCATTTGCTGGATACTCTGAGCCAGGTCGAGGTGGGACTCTCCTGACTATGATCCACCCAGAGCTTCCATTTGATTCACTCTTCTCTGCCACAAATAGTGGGGCAGCAAGTCCTTAGTGTTGGACTCTTACTCTTTCAGGGGCTGGTGACCTTCAAGGAGATGGCTATGTATTTCACCAGGGAAGAGTGGGCTCTGCTGGACCCCACTCAGAGAGCCCTCTACTGGGATGTCATGCAGGAGAACTATGAGACTGTGACCTCGCTGGGTAAGGGTTCCTGTCCCTTCTGTTCTTGGAAGGGGAAATGAAGAGTGAAGGTTCACGCCACCCCCACAATGCCATCTGTACCCTGTCCTGTTTCAGCATCACCCCAATAGGCCAGTGACACACATAATACCAGAGACCCTCCTCTGCTGCAGAACACTTTGGGAACAGAGCACAGGAGCCGTATTGCACAGTGTCAAATATCTCCTGTTTGCTCAAGTGAAACTGGGGGTTAGGTCTGGCATAACTGTCCCATACCCCTAATCATTTTTCTTGCCCTTTTCTGAACCTTTTCCAATTCCAATATTTCTATTTTTGAGATGGGGTGACATGTGCATGCAGTATTCAAGATGTGGGTGTATCATGGATTTATTTGCTGTTTTTACAAATATGATCTATGAGATATTCTGTCATATCTATCACTTTCTTAATTATTTCCTACATTGTTCACTTTTTTTCACTGCTGCTGCACATTGAGTGGATGTTTTCAGAGAACTATCCACAGTGACTCCAAGATCACTCTCTTGAGTGGAAACAACTAATTTAGACCCCATCATTTTGTATGTATAGTTGGGATTGTGTTTTCCAATGGGCTGCACTATGTGCTATCCTGTCATCTAGTACTGCTAAGATCCTGGATTCAGTAATATCCCTGCCCTTCCTGTTCCCTTTCTCCACCGAACCCCGCCAGCCCATGCTTCCTGTTCCCAGCTTCCCCAGGATTCTCGCACTGTCTCTGAACCTCTCTGTCAGCAAGAAGCAGTGCCAGGGACACTTGCCCTCTGTCTGGAGTCTTCGATTTCTGGGACATGGATTTACTTTCTCTGTGTTGTAAGAGGCTCTGTCATAATGAGTGTCTGTGATGTTACCCAGAGTACAATCTGGACTGTTAAATAGCTGTACCTCAGTCCTCCAGCATGGGGTGCCTTTTCCACTGTTTTCCCGCGAGAACAGCCCCTCTTGGCCAATTAACACACAGTCTCCAGCATGTAACTCACTCCCAGCTACACAGTATTGAGTGCTGCTAGACAGCCACTCATGAATTACACCTCAGGAGAAAACCAGCAAATTCTCAAGTGCCCAACTTTCCCCCAGAAATGTGCATCTTGCACTGTCCAGCACGCTACTGAACGACCCAAGCTCATATGAAGTCTGTCATTTCATCAGCGGAAAATGACATGCACCAGCTTGTTATCCCAAACAGAGTTTCCAACACACTTCAATCCACACATACTGGTTAGATGAACAATAAACCAAGCTTGTTAACTACCAAAAACTAAAACTAGGCCCAGTCCATGAAAGGGGCACTCCCAGGAGAGACTGTACAAAGGCTGGAACATGAAACACCTTTGTAAACCTGAGACAGCTGCCTTGGGGACAATGACAGGGAGAATCCCCCAAAGTGACTCCTTTGTTTCTGCTCTTCTCTGGCCTCCGATTGTTCCTTCCAACGTGGAGTACTTTGCACTTGTCTCTACTGAATTTGATCCTATTTACTTCAGATCATTTCTCCCGTTTGTCCAGATCATTTTGAATTTTAATCCAATCCTCCAAAGCACTTACAACCCCTCCCAGCTTGGTGTTGTCCGCAAACTTGATACGTGTAAGAGAGAGACTGTTACTGGGAGGGTTTCCCCATGTGTCAGAGGGTTACACCCTGGTGGGAGGGGGCTAGGCCTGTACTGGAATAAGGTCACTCTGTGCTTCACAGTGTGCTAGAACCTAGAATGTGCATTAGCAGGGGAAAAGCTGGGGGGAATCGGCTTGTGGAATGGACAAAAGCCTAGTCTGAATTCTCACACCTTGCCCTTTTCACCCCGGCAGGCCAGAGAATAACATCCATGTTTCGCTGCAGATCATCTCGTCCTCCCAGGGGCAAGGAAATGGCTGCAATGGAGCTGGCTCAGGTAAGAGATTATCAGGGTGGCGGGCTCTGCTTGGAGGTTGAGGAGCAGTAAATGCATAAGAGGGTGGGAATTGCTAGAGGTGGTGGGAAGCAGGAAATATCTCGGGTGGAGAAAGGGAGGGGACAGCATGTGACAAACCTGCTGAGACTTGTGTAGTGTAGGGCGTGATGGGTTGTCACCCCCAGGAGGCAGTTTGTGGAGCTTCTGGGAACTGCTGTGTCCTCTAACCCTCACGCTGGGCTGGCCCTTCTCACACTGCTTTGCTGGAGATTTCGCCAGCCTCTCCAGGGCCTGTTATCACCCAACACAACAGCAGGTGGCGCCATGCAGCCAACTAAGCTACCTGAGTGCGTTACCTAAGCCACTCAAGGACAGATAGAAGACAAGAGCCAATTTCCCACTCCCCAACCTTGCACACTTGCTGTAGTATAAATCCAGAATGATACCATCTTATAGTGCACAGGGATCTCTATAATACAAGCTCATTAATGTAGTTCCCCTTCCCCTCGATATGGGACAGATGTGCACAACAAGCTGAGATTTTCCCCAGACACTTCACTCAAAATACGCTGGTTAAGATAAAGCATCAAACAAGTTTATTAACTGCAGAAAGATAGATTAAGTGATTATAAGTGATAACAAACAGATCAAAGCAGATTATTTAGCAAATAACCAAAACTCAGACTAAGCCTAACATACTAGATGGATAGAATTTGAATTAGCAATTTCTCACCCTGACTGATGGTACAAGCAGTCCCCCAAGTTTCCATACACAAGCTAGAAATCTCTTGATCCTGGGAGTAGCACTTCCCCCACATCCGTTTTTGTTTCTCAGGTGTTTCCAGAAGTTCTCTTGTGTGGAGAATGAGGCCAAGAGATGATGTCACACCCCACCTTATGTAGCTTTTCCATATGGTGGGAACCTTTTGTTCCAAACTCAGTTCCTAGTCCAGTTTGTGGAAAAATACAGCTACTAAAATGGAGTTTAGTGTCATGTGGTCTGGTCACAGGCCCTGCTGAGTCATAGTAGCCATGACTCATAGGCTGGCTGAAACATTCACAGGAAGGCTAAGCTCTTCCACAGTCCATTGTCTTTGTTGAGCCATCAGCACTGTCTGGCTTCTTCATTGTTGTACCTGAAAGGCTCATTGTGGGTGTTACCCAGAGTAAGCACATTTGAAATACAGATACAGAGTCAATATCCATAACTTCAGATACGAACATGATATGTGCACACAAATAGGATAATCATATTCAGCAAATCAGAACTTTTCCAGTGACACCACACATGATGCATCTTCTACAAAATAGATCATAATTATGTCCTAATCATATTATAATCATACCACTATGATGAATATGGGGGTGTAGTGTCAGATAGGTCCTAATTTCAAGGCACAGGAGTTGGGAATGGAACTTCCCCTCTTTGTGGAACAGGAAATAACCCTCCAGCCAGGGCTGGGACAACTTCCCAGACTCTCAGCGATGGAGCCTGAATCTACTGACATTTCATTAATTACCACCAACCCCAATCTTTGTGGCAACTGTAAACTTTATCAGTGATGATTTTGTACTCTCTTCTAAGTCATGGATAAGAATGTTAAATAGCACAGGGCCAAGAACCAATCCCTGCAGGAACCTGCTAGAAAGAAATCCACTCGATCATGGTTCCCCATTTACTATCAGAGTTTTTAATCTATTTAATGTATGCCGTGTTTATTTTGTATCATTCTAGTTTTTTTTAGTAAAAATATTGTGCTAATCAAGTCATGTCCCTTACGGAAGTTTAGGTATATTACATCAATACTATTAGCTGCAACCAAACTTTTGATCTCATCCAATAAGGATATCCCGTTAGTTTGATAGGCTCTATTTTCTCTAAACCTTTGTTAATGGGCACTACAATTCTGACCTTCTAACTTCTATTCTTTATGATTGACTTCCCCTTTCTTCCATATATTTTATTTGGAGAGTGCTTGGATTCCTACCAGGGAGCCACTATCAGGGTCCAGAGACAGCCCCATCTCCTATATTAAGCTCTGGCTAGTAGCTATGTGATAAATGTGAAGACCCTGCTTCTGTCTGTCAGATGGGAGACACAAAGGTTCTCTCTTTCTACCCTCTGATGCCTCCTGGCTGCTGTAAGCAAGGTGGGGTGGGACTCTGTTAACATGTGCCTCCCGGAGCTTCCATTTCCCTGGTGCTGCTGTTCCGTGAATAGTGGGGTTGTGAGTGGGTCAGCAGGTACTGAGTATTGGACTCCTGCTCTTTCAGGGGCCGGTGACCTTCGAGGAGGTGGCTGTGTATTTCTCCAGGGAAGAGGGGACTCTGCTGGACCCCACTCAGAGAGCCCTCTACAGAGATGTCATGCAGGGGAACTATGAGACGATGGTCTTGCTGGGTAAGGATTCCTGTCCCTTCTGTTCTTGGAAGGGGAAATGAAGAGTGAAGGTTCATGCCACCCCCACAATGCCATCTGTACCCTGTCCTGTTTCAGCATCACCCCAATAGGCCAGTAACATACATACTACTAGAGACCCTCCTCTGCTGCAGAACACTTTGGGAACAGAGCACAGGAGCAGCATCACACAATGTCAAATATCTCCTCTTTACTCAAGTAAAACTGGGGTTAGGTCCAGCATAATGAACAGAAGCTTCCTACCCCCAGCCTTCTCTCAAACCCTGAGCCTTCTCTACCCAAACCAGAATGTGCTTGGGGTGTAACAAGCAGGCGGCTGGAGTCAGAGCTGCCAGTCCAGGGTTACTTATCATACAGACACTCAGTGCGTCCTTGAACGCTGGCTGGGAGTATCCAGACAGGGGAGCTCCAGCAGCAGAACACTGAATCTCACCCAGGATTACAGATGACACAACTCCTCGCCGATCTGGATTGCACCCCAGCATGTGAAAATGGCCTAGGTTGGTAGTGACATTTCTTGAGACATGGAGAGTCTTGCTCCCATATCACCAGGTGTAATAAAAATAACAGGAAAGGCCAAATATGGAAAACTGATTGTTCAGCTTGCTTTTGACCTGCATCATATTTTGCAATATATTCCAAATAAGGAAATTAACGTGCAACGTATGTGTCATTGTTTGTGGTTTTAAACTGTAAAAGGCTTGTGTGATTTTTAGCTCAGGAACAGTATTCCAATAGCTGTCGCCCCCTGCGTGCTTGTAACCAAGAAAAGAGCCTCAGGCTGAGCTGATTCAAATATTAATCCTGTGGTCGTTTTCCACAACAGCCTCAATAGGTCCCTGTGATGGAATGTAAGGCTACATCTAGACTACCCACCGTATCGGCGGGTTAAAATCGATTGCTCGGGGATCGATATATGGCGTCTCATCTAGACGCCATATATCGATCCCCGAGCGCGCTTATATCGATTCCGGAACAACACCAACCCCAACGGAGTTGCTGATTTGACAGGGGGAGCCGCGGACATCGATCCCGCGCGGTGAGGATGGGTGAGTAATCCGATCTTAGATATTCGACTTCAGTTACGTTATTCACGTAGCTGAATTTGCGTATCTAAGATCGATTTCCCCCCGTAGTGTAGACCAGCCCTTAATGTCTTCACACCTTCCCCCTGCAGGAGAATGGCTGTTTGACCAGCTGTTTGCCTTGCTGTCTCTGAGGAACTGGTCTGTGGGTGTTCCCCAGAACTGTAACTTTTTCAGTAATATCATACTGTAAAATCTCACAATTTTACATACAGTGTTACTACACATTTTAACAGGAGGATAATATTCAGTAGGTTATGTGTTTTCTAATGATACCTCACAAGCCATACTGGGTACAAAATTGATCATAATTTTCTAGAAGAGTGAACACAGGGGTACAGATTGACACAGTGTCTGTGTGTGTGTTCCCAGCAGATATGTGGGTATTTCAATCCCTCATAAGCACAATGTTTGGCATCTTCAAGGACCTGGGGAACTGGTCCTGGGAATTCACTAGTTTAGCAAGTGTGAGACTGCATGAAATTGTGAGACACTTTGGTATTAATAATAAAATAATATAATCTGATAAAATTGCAATGAATCATGCTAGGTATGCCATGTAAAGTGTCAGTGAAAATGTTATGATTTGCCAAGTATGATAATTTTGTTTCTATGTTTCTATCACCTTTGTATTGTGAGTTACAGATATGTAAGGTATATCTGTATTTCCAGACTTGTGCAGTTTTTCTGGGTGACACCCCCAGACATATTGGCATCAACATTGCCTAGCATGTTTGATGGCCCATTGAGGGTCATCAGCTGTACAATGAACCTATGGACCAAGGGGATACACCTATTGAGTCAGCAAGACATGCCGGGGTTTGCCTGTGTAATGAAACCTCCAAAGCTTTTCCATGCCATGTGCTGTGAAGCTTGTGTTTGGGACACAGGAAGTACAAGCCACATGGCAAAAGGAATATAAAGCGCAGCTGCATCATCTCCATCTTGTCTTCAATCCCCCTTCCTACCTCTGGAGCAACTTCTCTACAAACTGAACCCTGGAACAAAGGACTGAATGACCCATCCAAGCTGTGGATGCGTTCCAGACAGACTTTCAAGCCAGCAACTCACCAATACTGCTAAGAACCTGATATATCCATTTTGGAATGTATCTGACTGCTTTTCCATTTAAATTCTTTCTGTCTTTCTTTCTTTTAAACCTTTAGTTTAGATGCTAAAGAATTGTCTGGAAGGATGGAATTTAACTTCATTCTTTCATTTGTTCTTTCTTCTAAACATTTAGTTTAATTGCTAAAGGATTGGCTGGCAGCATGGTATTTTGGATGAGATCCAAACCTGGGTAATGTGGCTAACCTTCTACCCACCCACTTCCTGGATCCAATTAGGATCACTCTCCTGTTGCCCTCTGGCCATGCTGTATCACAGTGAGCAGAGTTTTTAAATAACCTCTCACTGTACGGGACCTAGTTGCTGATTAGGAGTCAGAGAACTGTCATGCAATAAAGGGGGCCGTGTGATTTCTTTTTTCAGAGTCTCGTTAACCAGTGTGTGGGATCAGAAGCACAGTTTGTGACTGGTCAGTGAGTTTAACTTCAGTGTTAACCACCAGTATGGGGAGCATCTGCTCTCCCTTTTTTCAGCCTGCTCTGACCTTGGCATTTTCAGTGAGGACTGCCCCAGGCACACTAGGTCACACTAAGCACTGAAGATAAATTAACAGAATGTTTTTGATGATCAAGTTGTATGAAATCAACTGAACTCCTTTGTTTTCTTTCATCTGAGCGGAGTTTCTGGTTTTCCAACGTGATATGATCTCCCAGCTGGAACAAGGGGAAGAGCCATGGGTCCCAGAGCTCCAGGGTTCAGAGGAAAGAGAGATCCTGAGATCTCCCCGCACAGATGAGGAAACATTAAACCAACTCAGAATCTGTAAGTGCCTGAAGGAAACATCTAGGATGCCCTACAAAGCTCTTGGGAAGTCTCTCAGTTCATTATTGTCCATAGCAGGGGTCGCATCCACAGGGTAAATATAGCTCAAGGCTTCCTATAGATGCTAGCAGACACCGGGCAGTAGCTTTCTCCCTTCCCCCTGTGAAGTTGGATGGGATGTGAAGGCTGAATTGATCCCCTCCTCTCTCCTGTTGGGGGGAGCTGAGTTCCTGATTTTTATTTGTCCTCTCTCCAGCACTTGTTTTGGTTTGGCCTTCCCCTTTCCATCCCTGTTTGAGGTTTCTGTCTCTATCACAGCAGGTGATGCAATGACGTGTGAGGTTCAGCACAGACCAGAAAAAGAGCAGGGAAACCAGCCAGGGGAGAAAATGGATAAATTTATTTCCTGTCAGGGAACTCAGAAGGGCCTTAAGGAAACCAGAATACAGCAGGAAATCTGCAGGGAAAAGCAAAAAAAATACATGTGCTGAGTGTGGGAAAAACTTCACTTACAGATCAGGCCTTTCTCAACATCAGAGAATCCACACAGGGGAGAGGCCCTGTGAATGCAATGAGTGCGGGAAAACTTTCAGTCGCAGCTCGCACCTTATTGGGCATCAGAGAATCCACACAGGGAAGAGATCCTATCATAGAATCCTAGCTTATAAGGGTTGGAAAGGACCTCAAGAGATCATCTAGTCCAACCCCTGGCTCAAAGCAGGACCAATTCCCAAATGGTTCCCTCAAGGATTGAACTTACAACCCTGGGTTTAGTAGGCCAATGCTCAAACCACTGAGCTATCCTCTCCCTCCTGAATGCAGTGAGTGCGGGAAAACTTTCAGTCGCAGCTCACACCTTATTCGGCATCAGAGAATCCACACACAGGAGGGGTCCTATGAATGCAGTGAGTGCGGGAAAACCTTCAATCGCAGCTCTCACCTTATTCAGCATCAGAGAATCCACACGAGCAAGAAGCCCCGCGAATGCCGTCAGCAGGCCTGCACAACTCGTAAAGTGGTGATGTAGAGAAATCTCTGTATTAACTATCTCTATAAATCTTTATAACGTTGCATTGTGTTATTTTGTATTAAGTATCTTTATCTTTATGACATTGCATCCGGCATGATGTTATTTTGTAATTCATATGACTTGGCATTGTGCCT
The DNA here is from genome assembly GCF_025201925.1 of Gopherus flavomarginatus. Classification (NCBI taxonomy): domain Eukaryota; kingdom Metazoa; phylum Chordata; order Testudines; family Testudinidae; genus Gopherus; species Gopherus flavomarginatus. The sequence continues at coordinate 3,268,497 of NW_026115070.1, forward strand.
CTCTATTTTCATACAACTTTGTATTAGATCCCTATATAGAGAATTGGTAGAAAACTTTGTATCAAATGTTATAGCCCCTAAGGATAGTATAGTTAAAGTAAAAGAAAACATGTGCCTTTTTGCTAGAAGTAGAATAAGATCTTCCCCCGCACTCTGTAATCAATTGCTCTATTGACTGAATGAGGTGTGAATGAGTGAGGCTTGGAAGACACCCACCTCCAGACAGCTACAACAGTTGAAGAGGGAATGGGAGCCAGAGCAAAGGACAATACAACTTGTCAAGTGGGCCCAATAAAGAAGAGCAGACATATTGATGGCCTCAGGGATTAGAAGCAAGCACCTTCTTTAGAAAACACCCTCTTTGAGCAGCATTGGGACAACACCCAGAGAAAAGCAGCACAAAGACCAACGGACCCAGACCCAGATTTTGAATCTGGTCTAGATTTGCATAAGAGGGAAGCTGCTATAAATGCGAGGTGTCTTGCAGAAGGACCCCGGATCTCGTCTTGTCACCATCGGACCATCGATTTGGATCGGTAGAAGTCCGGCTCCACCCCTCCCCCATCTAACTCACCTGGCCAGTGCAGTTAAGGGGAGCAACTAGTTGGTAACAACAGCAAGACGGAGTGTGTTTATGTCTGTGTGTGTGCGTGAATGCATGACTGTGATATATATCTCATGTGCATATCATAGAGTATTAATTGATACCTGTATTACTAATAAATGTGGCATTTTGCCTTAATCCCCCTGAAAAGTTCCTGTACAGTACTTTGAGTAAAACAGCGAGGGCCACAATACTCCAAAGAAAACAGCTGAGGACCGAAACCCCCCGGCCCTGCGGAAACACCCCCCACTCAGGACCTCCCAGCCTGGCGGAAACACCCCGCCCAGCCCTGCAGAAACAAACCCTCCTTCCCCAGCGCCGCCCCACCAAAACAGCTGTGGGTCAAAAAGGAAGGTTGGTGGTGGGGAGGTGTTACTTGATGTTAAATCAACCAGGGACTCCCAGCCAAAGAGGTGGCTGGGAGCCCTCAGGGTCAAATTAAAGGGCCTGGGGCTCTGACGACTGGGGGAACCCGGAGCTTTTCAGGGCTGGGGCAGGGATTTAAAGGTCCCAGAGCTCCTGCTGCTGAGGGGAGCCTGAGCCCTTGAAATCCCAGCCTCACTCCATCCCCTGGAGCTGCCGCCAGGATTCAAAGGGCTCTGTGCTGCCTGCAGCCACAGGGATCCCTGAGCCCTTTAAATCTCAGCTGCTGCCGGGATTCAAAGGGCTCTGGGCTGCCCGTGGCGGTGGGGAGACCTGAGACCTTTAAACCTCAGCTGCGGCCGGGAATCTCTGCGAGCAGCCCAGAGCCCTTTGAATCCCGGCCGTGGCTGGCAGGCCGGCTTTAGGAAGTGCGGGGCCCCGCAGGGATGACTGGGGAAAAAAAAGCCTTTCAGTTCTTAACAACCGGTTCCCTATAAAAAGTTCTGCCACAGTATGTATTTTTTGTACCAGTAGGGTTACCATACGTCCGTATTTTCCTCCCAGATGGCGATTTAAGAACCAAAAAGCCTGACATGTCCGGGAAAGTACAGATGTATGTTAACCCTACCTAAAAGTTCTTTTTTAAAAAGATGGGTCTGAACTAGAAATGAGCTCTGCCACTCCCTTAGGGTGTGCTAGGGTGCACATGTGTGGGTCCCAGCTGCTCCCTGCCCATCTCATTGAAGCAGGTGTGCAGGGTTACTTCCCTCGGAACTGCAGGGCACCAGTGAACATGGGGCTGGCTGGAGGTGGGGGAGGGGGAGGATGCGAGAGGTAGGGTCTGGCTGCAGGCTGGGCAAGGGGTGTGGGGCAGGCTGGAGACAAGAGGTGTGGGGTGGGCTGGCTGGCTTCAGGCAGGGCCACAGGGAGGGTGCTGCATGGGTTGGCAGGGCTGGAGACAAAGGAGTGTGGGACTGGCTGGCTTCAGGCAGCGGGGTGCGGCAGGGGTTGGCTGGAGACGGGTTGGTGCAGGGCTGAAGGCAAGGCAGGGGGTACGGGGTTGGCTGGAGACAGGGCAGGGGGTGCAGGGCTGGTGCGGGCAGAGCAGGCAGTGTGGCAGGGGCTGGCTGGAGACAGGGAAGGGGGTGCAGGGCTGGCTGGAGACAGGGGTTGGTGCAGGGCTGAAGGCAAGGCAGGGGGTGTGGGGCTGGCTGGAGATGGGCAGGCTGCAGGCAGGAACTGGTGCAAGCAGGGCAGGAGGTGCGGGGCTGGTGCGGGCAGGGGGTGCAGCAGGGGCTGGCTGGGGATGGGCTGGCTGCAGGCAGGGCAGGGGGTGCAGGTACAGGGGGTACAGCCCATCCTCTATGGTGAGTGCCTCCTTCTCCTCCTCCTCCTCCCCCCTCTCCCACTAGGGTAGCAGCAGCAGCCTGGGGCTTGGGGGCTATTTCAAGGGCCCGAGGCGCCCCTGCTTCCACTGCCCCAGCTCTGTAAATAGCCGCGGGAACCCTGGGGAAGCGGCGGGGCTCCAGTGGCTATTTAAAGGGCCGGGGAGGTAGAAGCAATGGGAGTCCTGGACTTTTTAAATAGCCCCCAGAGCCCCGCAGCCATACCCCAGGGCTCCAGCAGCAGGGCTCTAGTGGCAATTTAAAGGGCCTGGGCTTCCAGCCCCTGCTGGGAGCCCCAGGCCTTTTAAATTGCCCCCTGGGGAAACTGGGCCACCCTGGTACAGCGCACTGGCTTTTGCTGGTACTGGGGCTTGGGTGCGGGGTCCTCTTAGGAGCGAGGCCGATTCAAGGGAATTGGTTAAATTGGCCTAAAGCCGGCCCTGGTGGCTGGGATTTAAAGAGCTCTGAGCTCCCCGCCCGCCTGCCCAGAGCCCTATAAATCCTGGCTGCGGCTGAGATTTAAAGAGCTCTGGGCTCCCTGCGGCTGCGGGCAGCTCAGAACCTTTTGAATCCCGGCCGCGGCTGAACTTTAAAGGGGTTTGGATTCCCCGCGGCTACGGGCAGCCCAGAGCCCTTTGATTCCCGGCTGCGGGACGCACAGTGAGACTTCACGGGCCGCACGTTGCCCGTGGGCCGTATGTTGTACAGGCCTGGCATGGAGGGGCAAAATAGGTAAGAAATTTCCGTGGCCTGTCACTAGCAAATAGTAGCCACCATGGATCCTGCCAGAGGTGGCTACATCTTAGCACTGTGGGAAGCAACCCTTCACAGAGACCATTTGTCTTGTGGTTTGGGATACTTCTCAAGACATGCTGCACTCAGAGTGACCCCCTCATCCTGTGCCAGCTGGAGAAAAGAAAAGGGGCCAGCCAACTCTCCCACTACCAGCTGCGAACCACTGATCCCCAAACAGGGGGAGGCCTCTGGCTTTGATGTGTATTAAATATCAGGCTGGTCTCTTTCTTTGGCAAATATCTAACAGAGCTAAAAGAGGGAACAAATGATCCTCAAAGGAGAGGGGAAAGACAATCACTGGGAAATGTAATCCCCTGCAACATCCAGAATGGAGAGCGACTCAGGGCAACAGGTTCCCCCGAAGGAAGAAGTTTTTGGGATTTAGAAACATAAGGAACAGCACAAAACTTGAGAGGATTGTTAATTGACATTTGATAATGACACAGAGGGAAAACCTGAGCTTTCAGATCAGTGTTCAGAAATGAAAGACAAAGGGTGGAAATCAGAGATTTTGGATCCATTTTGCAAATTATAGAGAGGAAAGTGGAAAATCAGAGGGATTTTATATCAGTTGTTGATAGGAGGTAAAATCTGAGTGTTTCACATGAATACTTGGTAAATGAATAAAGAGGAAATGGGCAACATTTGCAAACATTTTGTGTTCAATAATCTGAGAAAAGGTGTAAATCTGAGATTTTCTTATTATTTTATAATTAGAGACAGGAAAATCTCAGGGCATATTCAATTAGAAATAGACAACTAGAGAGAAGTGGGGCAAATGTTTAGGTTATTTTATTTGAATCTTTGAGATTTGCAAAGAAATTGTGTCACAAACTGCATATTTGATAACATGAGAGGAAAACACCAAGATCTGAGGGGAGAGAGTCACTTTCCTGTCAGGGCCCAGTGCTCCCTCCCCCTCCCCCTCCGGGGTCTCTCACTCACTGGGGGCTCCAGGCGGGGCTGGTGCGGTCAGAGCCTGGGGCTGCCTAGGGGGCAGGTCCCAGCTGGAGAAAGCCCCCCCCACCCCGGCCAGGATAGGAATGTGCTACTGGTAGCAGCCTGGGGCTGGACCCTCTCTATGGGGGACACTTGCTCCCCCCTCCCCTTCCTGGCCCTTCCCACGCCCTGTTGCCAGCAGAGAGTGGCCCCCCCAGCCCAACCCAGAGGTGTCCCTGTCTCAGGCCCCCCCCCAGCCTCTGCCCAGTTCAGAAATCACTCGGGGGAACCATTTCCCACCTACACAAGGACAAATCACTGCAGGTGAAAATGGGGGGAAACACCCCAAACCTGAGATCTGAACTGGCCATTGGCAAAGGGGAGAGAAAATGGGGCACAATGGGGGGAGGGGAACAGGGAACTTCTCAGGGGTTTGAGGGAAGGGGGTGTCAGCCTGGATGTTGCTTGTTGCTCTCTAGGGAGAAAGGGGGCAGGACAGGAGAGGAGGGGGGTCTCCACGGAGGGGGCAGTGGTAATTCCGAGGGGATCTCAGCCCTCCCTTTTTCTCCCCGCTCCTCAGGGGTCACCTGCTCTTCTCCCCTCGCCCCCCGGCCATGTCTCGGCTGCACAGACATTTTCCATCCATCCCTTTCCCAGGTCTCCCCCCTCCGCAGCCCCTGCCCGACCCCACGCAGGGGCTGCTAGGTGTAATGCATGTTCAGTAGGGATTTCTCCCCTACTAATGCTGGGGTGTCCTTCTCCTATAGGTTAGTCTACTAATGATCTCCTCTTGGTGCCATGTGTGTCAGTTCATTGCCATGGCACTCGTGTGCTTAGACATCTGAGGATGCTCTACAGAAAAGCTCCTTGAGTAGGGTGATCCACAGGGAGTAGCTCAAAGCTCCAAAGTGCCTGGCCAGGGGCAGGACATTGGCACAGCAAGGGCGGGGTGTGGCAGTGACATCACAAAGGCCTTTTGCAGGACCTCACACTATTGGTCAAAGACTATTGGTGAGCAGGTGGTGACCTCACAGAGAGATCCTGACATCAGTCAGGGGCCAGGGGCTAGGGAAACCTCAGAGACCCCTGTGGCTTTGCTTCAGCAAGTCTCCTTCTCCAGGTCTCTGTCTGAGGACTGAGAGAGTATTCGGGTTCACGGACGTGAGCGCCAGGAGAAACCTCTTTCCAGTTTTCTCCTTCCCTTGTAGTGATTTTACTAGAAAACAGCCGTCCCTGTTTAGAAGGTAAGAGCCTCCTGGAGGTGTGAAACCTGTTCAGTCTGATCCATCTGGTGAGAGTTGAATTCTAGGCATGGAAAACATGAGCTTAAGGAGGCAGAATTTTATTCCGCACCTGGGATTTTGTCCCTTAGAATCATGGGGACATTAGGGTTTGTCCTTTGTGTTTCACCTTTTCCTCCATCCACCTGTCCCTCCCTCCTTTCTCTTCATCTCTTCTTTTGTCCTTTCTCCTGTTCCCCTCCCAACACCAGGACGAGTGTGTGCGTGTGTGTTGCGGGGGAGTGCTCTGCAGCTCTCACTGTGGGAGTTCCACCCAAAAATGTGAGGCTGAAATAGTGCTCAGGCAGTCAGGGCTGGATTAACCTTTTGTTGGCCCTGGCACCAAACATATTTGGGGGCCCCAGTGTAGTAACTGTGGGCTCCGAGTGTGGGCCTGGTGGGGCAGTGCCATTGGTGCCTTCGTATACCCGGTACTGAACCTCAGAGACATTTTTCATTTTGATCACACACCTCTCCATGACTATATGCATTGCCATACACAGCTCCCTCAGCCCGCGGGTTTTCTTATTGAGCTGTACACCCATGTGGGTTTACCAGTGTCCACAGTGAGCAGAACTTTCATAGTGACCAAGGAAACTCCCCACAGATTTATCTCTTTCCTCATTCAGACCTTCTCTAGCCACGTCTCCAGTACCCCCCATGTCACCAGTCACTGCATGTGGTCCTAGTCTCAGCTCAAAGTCCTAAAGCCAGCAGACACCTGATCAGTTCTGACAGATCCCTCCCTCAGCCCCCATCCTGCCATGTGAGCAAGCCACCTGCAAACACCATTTCCCCAAAGTGAGGACTTAGCCCTTGGGAATCTGAAGACACCAGCGTCTCTCCCTCTGCTCCCATCTACATGCTAGTCTGCTACCTGGTCACCACCACCTCTCCCCATACTTGTTTCCTTTCTACTTTGGACATGCTCCCAACCAGCTGGAAGCTCCCTCTGCAAGCCTGACCTGCTCCCGCCTTCCCTGCTCCCCCGACATTCCTTTCCTACTGGTGACCTCTGTTCCTTGAGGTTAACTCCAGTGTCTTTAGGAGCTCTAGCTTAATGGCCCCAGGAGTCATAGAGCCACTTGTAGTTTCTCTAGCTACAGCCATGGGGCAACTGCCAGAGGCCAGCCTTAGACAGCTGCAGCTACTAGCCGCAGGAGCGGAGGCAATGCCAAGGCTGAGCATGCTTGAACCTTGCAAGGGCAGCACTAGGGACTCTAAATCCTCAGCACTGGCCCTAGGCAGCTGCAGACTCTGGAGTTAGGCACTTTCCTCCTCTAGGTTCCTGCATGGTTACAGAACTGCAGTAAAGTGGAACAATTATCAGCTTCTGTGATTGGAAGATGTCTGGATCCATCTAATAAGACCGTCCTACATAAATGAGGAAAGTTGAGGTGCCTTTATTATTCTTTTGTTCCATTCTTTGTTTCTATGGGGAATTTGCCAGTGCAATATCACTGTCTTCCTTTTAAACAAACAAAACTAAAAAAAAAAGTGTAATGGCTGTTGAAAATAGCAATTCCAGCCCTCGTTAGCACTGTGAAGACCCCAACGTTTGTTGCTCAATTTTCTCCTACTTTTTCTACAGTAAATGACAGTGGATCAGCATATTTGATTTGGGAGAAATGAAGTAACAGCTGCCCAAATTGAGCTTGAGCACTCCTGATTTTGAGGTGTTCAGATCTGGAAGGCAGGGGCTAGATTCCCTTTATGAATATTAGATACATCTGGAAAGGAAAAGTCAATTTCTATTTTCATGGCTCAGAAGTGGAAATCCTCCTGTCCTGTATCTGAAGCTGTCCAGGTCCAGTAGAGCCTCCCCTTCCTTACTTACCATTTTACCTTCTGGTGGGATCCACATACCTCCCTTGCCCAGCTTCAGATAGAGAGGGGCCCTGTCCAGTTAGTCCACCCAGTTCCATCTTTGGGGGCTGCCAGGCGAGGTCACACCAGCATCCCTAAGCCTGTCTGGGGAAGTCTTCTGAGGGTGCTACCTGGGCCAAAGCCTTCTACTCCTTGGTCACACCTCTTCCCTATTCACAGGTGGCACCCCCTTCTAGCAGCCAGCCAGCCCCCCAGCCACAGCAAGCTGCAGCACATGGAGTCTCACAGCTTCCCCCCTCCCTTTCCTGTTGATAGCAGCCAAGGGAATGCTGGGAAATGTTCCTTCTCTGCTCCAAGGCAGGGAGCTGGTCAAGGAACTACAGCTCCCAGGGCCCTATGGGGTCTCAGCTCCCCTACTGAATATCCAGGCTGCTCTGAGGCTCCCTTTCTGCAGAGGGGAGGAAGTTACTGTTACAGGTCCCTTCAGAGCTTGGGCCTAGCACTATGGCACCATGTCAAATCCAGTACTGCTCCCAACTCTATCCAGCTCTGCTGCTGGCAGGATCCCTTCCCTATTCTTTTTGTTTCTTGCCTTCCCTCCAAGGAGAAGCTCTGCATTGTTCCTGTGTGGGGAATTGAACCCAGGCTGTCTGGGTGAAAGCCAAGAATCCTAACCACTAGACCACATGGGACTTCCATAACACGTTTACATGTTCATATTCAATAACACAATTAAACGTAGCCATTCAAAGTAGCCATTTAAAAGAAGCCATTCAAAAAACTTCAAAAACAGACTTCAAAGAGAAATTGCAGAGTTACAACTGATCTGCAAACTTAACACCATTAATTTGAGCTTGAAGAGGGACTGGGGGTGACTGGCTCACTACAAAAGCAATTTTCCCTCTCTTGGTATTGACACCTCCCTGTCAATTACTTGGAGAGAGCCACATCCACCCTGACTGAATTAGCCTTCAACACTGGTTCTCCCCTTGTATGGTAACTCCCTTTACATCATGTTCCAATATATATTTATGCCTCTATCTGCAATTTTCACTCCATGCATCTGAAGAAGAGGGCTTTTTACCCACGAATGCTTGTGTCCAAATAAATCTGTTAGTTCTTAAGGTGTCACCGGACTCCTCGTTGTTTTTGTGAAATAAAAGCAAAATGCACTCTAAGCTGATCTTAACCCTTTCAATGTCCTTACAAACTTAGATGCTTCTCACCACAGGCCGGCTGGTGGCTTTTCAGCCAGGCTCTCCCCTTTCGTCAGCGCTTCAGTTGCTTGGTGTGGGGGTGTCTGTAGATGTAGGTGGACGAGAGAGAAAAAGCATGGCAAATGTCTCTGCTTTTATCATGTCCTTTCTTCCCTCTTGGCTTTGCTCCCCCTTCAGAGTCAGGTGAGCATCACTGCGTCTCTCCAAGCAAGTCTGAGCAATTCCCCTGGGGTGTCCTCTTGCAGGTAAGTGATTGCACTGTAGCTCCCTTGCTGAACAATGGCTGTTGATGGGTTGTTTGACACCCTGTCCGGGTGTTGGTTACTTTCCTTGCTGTTGTCACTGGGGAGCTAATATTTGGCTGACTCCCCCACCTTACAGCATAGTGATAACCACACTGCACAATTCTCATAACTTCATATGCATGAATGGTAAACATCTATGGGTAGAGAAATGACTTTCAGCAGATCATATCCTTTCCCCTGATACCTTACAAGGCATGCTCTGTATATAAGATCACGATTATATGAAAATGAGGAATATGGGGGTTACAGCACACTCCCCCAAAGGTACAGAATGTCACACTGAGATTCTATTTTCATTTGTTATGTAACAGCATTAAAGAGATCCAGTGACTGACCAATGGCATTTTCAAGTGCTAAAATGGCAAGCGCTGTTGGTCTCTCATTGGCCATCAGCGACTGAAGATACGGTTTAATGAGCCAGAGCTTCAAGGCGAGGGTGGCTCTGTCCACTGCCTTCCGTTGCGCTGCTGGGCACCAAGTCCCTGGCGGTCAATATGTGAAGCTGGGAGAAGAGAGTGGGGTGGCAAGCGGTGGCAGAACTTTTGCCACCAGGGTCTAGCTGTCTAACTTCCTCTTCGTACTGCTGGGCCCCCGTTGCCTTCAGGTAACACAGGAACTAAGGCAGGAATAGGGTGAGGAAGCAAGTAAAGCCGAGCAAGGAAGGCAAAAGTTAATCTTATCTTCATGGGCAGCTCGCAATGACGTCCTTTTTCTGTGCCACAGCTGACAACAACATCCCAGACAGAAAAGTAACAGGCCAAAAAGAAACCTAGCAGATGCTGAAACAGTTCAGTTGGGAGCGTGCTAGACTAACAGGCTCTTCTATCCTCCTTTATGCACGGGCGGGATGTTTTCTGAGAGTGCAGCAGTTCCTTTAACTGCCACGAGTCCCTCATTTCAGGCTATGCAGCAGGAAAAGACAGCATGGGCTTCTGCACCGAGTTGGCCCACCTGACCTTTCATTCTTCTCTTGCTCTTTGTCAGCAAGGAGAAGAAAAAGAAGCTCTCCCTCAAGCTGGAGTCACACGGGCGAGGTAAGGACGACTTCCTGAGTGCTGGCTCCAGTCCTCTGCCCTGCCAGCTGACCTATCGAGGGGCTACCACCACATTCTCTAGATTTGTCCATCGGTCTGTGCCAGAGTGAGCAACAACCCAGTAGGTGGAGTTTCTGTAGTGTAGTGGTTATCACATTTGCCTAACACGCAAAAGGTCCCTGGTTCAAAACCAGGCAGAAACATGCTGGCTTTCTTTTCCCAGATCCCCTTGTTATTCAGAAAGGGCACTCCTCCTATTGGCCTGTCCCTGGGATAACTCCAACCCCTGCATGACAGAGGATGCTGACAGCAGTGGAGAAAGCACCTTGGTGTCAGGCTGGAGAACCTAGAGTAGTTAGGCCAGTCACCATTTGGAGGCTTGTGGCTTGGCCACCTCTGCTGTTGGAGGTTGGCCTATAGAGGCTCTCACTTCCTGCTGGGCTCCTTTGCGTGACTGGCCAAAGGAGGAAGTGAGGCAGGAATGGGGCAATAGAGGAAAGTTGAGCTGAGGAAGGCAGGGAAGAAGCTGTGCGGTTAAGTGGGGTTAGTAGAGCACCACCCTTCATTCTGCAAAGCCTGGGGAGGTGTGGTTGGCTGCTGGGAGGTAGAATCCTGTGCCTGCCTCTTGGCTTCCCAGGAGTGGCTACTTGCAGCCCAGGAGAAGAAGGGAGGTTCTGGGTGAAAGGAAAACAAGCAAAGCTGAGTCCAAGTGGAGAATGGCGGCTCCTTATGGCCAACCTGGGGGCATGACTGATGGTTTTAGAGGTGGAGGCTGGGCTGGCTGTGAGCAACTGGGATCCAGGAAACCCCCACCTGCCCCTTCTGAGGGCTGAACCCATGGAGGTGCGGTTGGCTGCTGAGAGACAGACCCCTGTGGCTGCCTGTTGGCATCCCAGGGATGGCTACTTGCAGCCCAGGAGAAGCGGGGTTCTGGGGGGAAGGAAAAGCAGCAATGGTGAGGCTGAGTGGGCTCCTTTCTGGCCGAGATGGTGGACTGTGGTGAGTCTGGGAGTTGCCTGTAAGCCATAAGTGGACGTAGTGCAGTGAAAACTGCTGCTCCATTCTGGCCGACCTGGGGGCGCCATGGATGACTTGGAGAATGGGGGCAGGGCGCTGGCTGTGAGCAAATGGGATCCAGGAAGCCCCAGCCTGCCCCTCCAGGGGCCGAGTCTTCTTCTCTCCTGCCATGGGAGCCCCGACCTTAAGCCTGCCCAGCATGTGCAGCAGCTCGAGCATTAAGCCTTCCTGTGTGCATAACTGAACTACGCCCTAGTGTAATAAGGTGTAAAGTTTAGATTGTGAATTTATCCTTTAATTTCCATGGTAAATTTACTTTGATCTTTTATTCCTACCACTTATAATCCTTAAAACTCCATCTTTCTGTAGTTAATAAATCTGTTTTATGCTCTACTTAAACTGGTGTATTTTGCTTGAGAGTTCTT